>NC_134473.1:30906794-30984220 GCF_964194025.1 Convolutriloba macropyga
AAGCTATCAAACGTACGGCTCCAGAGATAACGCATTTGATTTATTTTTCGCTCACCCCAGAGGAAAAAATCAGTACATGTAATAGGCAATAAATTATCAAAGAAAAAATCAAATGTGATTACCACAAGGCTCCATTTTGTGTACACATCTTTTTCTATTATCTAGGATGACTTGCCAAGTTCTTATGCACATGAAAAAACTTTGTTTTTTTTTGCATTTCTGGAAACCAATCATTGTTTTTGATTGAACTCTAGTTTCCACTACAGCACTTCATGATTGAGAGCTTTTGAAAGTTGATTTTTGAAAATATGTTGGCAATCAACATATGAAAATTTAATCACATGCTTTCCGATGAAAAAAAACGTATGGTCAATAAAGAAATACCCATTATCAACAATGTGTTAATTAATCAAACAGAGGAAATAAAACAATCAGAAAAAGTTATTGTTTACCGGCTAAATTTCATTAATCACATAGGTTTATTCAAACACTGTTAAACTTCTTGTCCTCGTTCTATTGCCTCCGACGAATGCTGCTCCGACGAAATAAGTTGTTGACAATTGACATCACGCGATCGCTCAATATGGATTATTGTTTTACGGACCTACTAGAAGAAGATTTCCGGAAACCTAACAACATGCTCATTAAACAAAAACTCAAAATTTTTTTTTTGGAAGTGCCAATTTGTTTTCCTTGAAGAGATGGTAATTTTTTGCTTAATATGCAATGTCGAGGAACTTCATTCCTCAGAAGTTTTGATTTTGATGAAATTTCTCCGGAGAAAAAGCGTCGGAAACAGTTGCTGATTCTTTAAATGATAACAAACTCCAAGGAGATTTGTGAAAAAAGAAAACGGGGATAATTTCTTCAGAAGAAAAATACAACACTGATCTTCCTAACAATAAAACTCACTATAATATGAATGATTGCGCTGAACTAAAATAATGGTTTTCCATTCAATTCAACAATTGAGATGAAAATGTTTTTTATCGACGTTCTAAACTTTTTTCTAATTGGTTTCAATGAGTGGTTTTGGAATTTTTTTCACCATTTAAAAAGTTAGCCGTCGTTGTTTGTCTTTTCCAGTGCAGAGGTCGAATCTTTTATCCAGTGCAGAGGGCGATCATGTATTCTTTTCTGCTGTCTTATATCCTCGATTTTGTTATTTGAATTTTTATTTTGCAATGTCCTAATAAGTTTTGTTCAACGACTCAGAAAAAATTGTATAAGAAATATTTGAGAAACTAATTTCAGTAGAAACTTAATTTCTTAATCTTTTAATCTTGAAGGAGAAAGAATCGAATTCAATTTATTGAATTATTTGTTGTTTTTAAAAAGATGAACCAACATTTTTTACAGATGCATAATTGAGTTTCTTCTTATTAGATGCAGCCCATAAATTTTGTATCGGCAATTGTCTGTTTCAGTTCAGAGTTCTCTGCAAAAAATTTAATTTGTCTTTAATGAATTCACTTTTGAAATATTTCGAACACTATTGTGATTGAAATTTGATTAACGGCATTTACAAAGCTTTTCAATTAATTTGTTTTCAATTAATTTGTTTTTAGCATTATGATGTATTAAGTTTCTGAAGTCGGGCAAATCCTCAAATTGTGGTTCAGCATCTGAAAAATTTAACCTGATTCTGAAGTTCGTCCCCTCTCTCTTCTCTATACATAATTTAATAAAACCACTTCCATTAAAAATTAATCGATAATATTTCCTTCGCTAAAGTTTTCACTCAATGGAAAATTGAAAGTAAAAAATTGTACATCTGATGCAAAATTATCTCAAGAAAAAGCCGCAAAATTTTTGAGTCTTCTTATAAAGATCTCAATCTTCGAGTGCATGCTACTTCAAAACTGTGGTAAGAATTTTTTATTCTCAAGTTTTTTTGCAAACCGTCATTGTAAATTTAACTTTGCCTGCTCAAACTGAAGTATTTTCTTATTCATATGTAATTGAAATTTTAAATGATATCATCAAAGTTTCCAACGGACAACAAAAAGTACTTTGTTGGAAAAATTATTTTTCTGCTTATATTTTCAGTTGATGCTAGCCCGCGCAATTTTCTTGGTTATCTCATCGCAGCTGATTGAAAGTTGATTAATTTGATTAAATGTATTATCACAGCCATGCTTAGTTTGTTAAAGAAAAATACTACATTTTCAGCATTTGTTCACATTTTAACATGGAGTTGTTATTTCGCAGTTATGATAGAAACAAACAAAGATATCATGCTTTTGAATGCAGATCATTTGAAATTTGGTTATTTTGTTTGGGTTCAAAGCCCAAGCCAGTGTTTCAGCAAATGTTCGGAAAAACTCGCTACAAGCTCAAATTTGGCTGCGGAGTTCTCATTGAAAACGCAGAAATGCAAGTGTTACCTTTGTAATCGAACAAATTTGATTGATTTTTCTCACGCAGAGACCCTGTCTGGCACAGTTTGGCTGTATTCATGTAAGTTATTTTCAATTGTTTCCTTAATTCTGCCTGCAGCGATTTGGAAAATTTTTATTATGCCATTTTCAAGAAAAAATGGGAACTAAAATTGATATCTTATTAGACTCTGATATTTCGTAAACGATGAAAACCTACCATATGTCCACATTCTTCTTCTAATATTTTATAAGAGCCTTTTTAGGTCATAACAGATAATTAATAATTTTTCTTGAAATAATTGCTTCAAAAATCATCTGAGATAAGATCAACGTAACTATTAGAATCTTGTTTTTTATGGTTTCTCTAAAATCTATGGCTATTATTTTAGACCATGACAACTTATTCGGTATTTAGTTTATCATCCGAAGAAAAGAAACGTATTTTTTTTAAAAAAATTGATTTTTGTAGCCTGTATTTAATAGTATAATTTTTTGAATAGTCTTATGAATTATATCAAAATAATTAATTTTTTTTTCGAAACAATTAAATGGATAATGATCTCTTTTAGAATGCATACAGATGAGGTTCGGTAATGTGCGTAGGCACATAATGTTTCAACCACACTCAGTTGCTTTTTTTTAATCGTCCACCAAATGAGGAAGAGATATAAAACTTTCAAAAATCACTTATTGTTCAAAATTATTTGTTTTTGTCCATTTTAAAAAATGGCTTTGAACTCTATTCAAAATACAAATCAAACAATAACTTATTGAAGGGTCATTTAACTGCCCTTAAAGAGAGTAGGAGACAAGCCAAACAACAAAATCAAACAAAAACAACAAGAATTACTTGCGACCAAATCTTAATGCCTCTCCATTTTTCAGCAAATAAATAGAAGCAAGTCGAAATAGCATCAGATAGAGCATAAAATACTCCAAATGCTTTGCATTTTATCACAAAAAATATGGGAAGAGAAATTTCATTATTCAGAATAATTATCAAGTAGACAGAAAAAACGGGCAAAGTCGGAAAATACCTTTACACTTTTTGAAAACAACTAAATTCAAAGCACTGAAAAGATATAGCTATCAACTGTTCAATAGCTTCGTTTATACCTTCATTCATACAGAATTTCATACAACTGCAAATAGAGCAAAAACAGGCAAAATCCGAGAATTCAAATCAATTTTGCGATTAAACGATGTCAAACCCTATAAGATCAAAATCTATTCATTAAAGGTATTCAACATTATTAATTGCGCCCTATTTCGATGCCATTATTGTAATATGTGACTTGTCAATATTGTGTCATCAATACAACGATGAGTTAATACAACGATGATACAACAAGATATATTATTAAAAAAACATTTACTGAGACAAAATAAAATCCAAATAATTTTTGAACTATAAAACTTCACAACTAGACCAAAACTCAAGAACTAAAAAGTTCTCCAACTACACCAAAATTCATTTTGATTGTGTCTTTCTGGAAACTTTTTCTGCATTTTTCATTCCAATTACTATAAAATTTTTTCTCAACTCAAAATACAATTAACAAGTGGTCCCTTTATAATCCAGTAAGGCCTATTGAGACAATATTGCGTAAATAGTGCTTTAAGAGTGAAAAATAGTAAAAAGTAAAGAATATTAGCGCTTTGCTCATAAAACAGAATATTGTTTAAACAGATCTTATTGGATTATAAAGGGAATTCTTATTAATTTTGTTTTGAATTAAAAAAAACTTTCTATTAATTGGGATAATAAAAATGCAAATTTGTGTAAAGAAAACTGACTCAAAATACAATCCAAGTGCATTTTCATCGCCAGATTTAACGAGGGGAACAAAACTTGGTTTGCTCTCGCAGCTCAGCTGTTGTAAACGCAATTGTTCTAAAATATTTTGTAATAGTTTTTGGCAAACAAAAAGCCTAATATATCAAAAACAAAGTATAAATTTTAAAAAAACATCGCATAATTTACCAAAAGACCGCAAAAATTGTTATTTCCAGAATTTGGTCTGGTGAAATGGGGGCACAATCAGCCCATGTCTGATTAAAGAAAGATTGTGTCAGTGGAATTTTTATGTCTTTACCACCGGTCAAACGGGACAACGGGGACCAAGTAGACACATTTGATGCCAAAAAGGAAAGAAATCTAAGTATTCAAAAATTTAGCTGGATTTTCGCCAACTATATGGGTTAAATTAGTTCACCAACCCTTTTCCATCTACATAACTTATCAAAAATTAGGCAAAAATTACGAAAAATTTGAACAGGACAACGGAAGTTAGGCAAGCGCTCACAAATTTTGTAACATCCCCAACTGATTGGAAAAACCGAAAATCAAAAAAAAAAATTTGAAATTCTACTCGTGAAAAGCTTTCTAATGATAGCACTCACAATCCTGTACGATGAAAATGCCACTCGGCTAAAATTGACAGAACGATAACATCCCAGTTGAGCATATAGTTTCTCCCCACTGAAGTGGGTCGAAACAATAAGCAATACCATTAGTGATATATTATTTAACCACTATTTTCAACCAGAAAACTGACAAAATTGCTTTCAAAGTTGCGGTAGTTAATATCGTGGAGTCTCTTTGTTGCTTTTATCAGAAACAATGATCAGATTTTTCTCATCAAAACTTAAAACAACTTAGAAACTCAATGTGAAAATATATTGGAAACACACCTCTTGAACTTACAAATCAGTACTGATCAAGTCTTATCTCAAGTCTTAAGAACTATGAAAGCATTTCAAGATTTGCCCAAAACTTGACAAATCTTGATTAAATCGCAGTTAGGTAAAGTAGGCAAATTGGTAAAAAAAATACTTACAAGAAATTTGCTAATCTGACCAACGTTTTTCTGAATTGAGCTTATACTGACTTCAAATGTCCAAAATATTGACCACCAAACCAATTTCTTCAGTGGGCTGAAAAAAAATTGCCATCACTGTTATCTTGGATGATATCAGAATATTTTTCCATTCTCTATCAAATTAACTTAGTGGAAGCGCTCGTGTTGTCTTGTGCTTCTTTTTAACTTTGGAGAGTATATAAGCAAACCAACAATAAAAACTATGCCCAAGTCTTGCTCAAAACTTGTCAAGACTTGACTCAAGACTTGCCAATTTTTAGGACTCGATTTAAGACTGGCCAAGTCTAAGAAGTGACTTGATCAGAGCTCTGATACAGTATTGATTCAAGACTTGCATTTTAACTGAATCAGTACTGATAAGGACTTGACGTTCAGTCCGGGTAGGTTCTTCAAATAAGATTATGAGTATTGAGAATTTCTATTAGTTTGTCAGTCTTCGATCTCCATTATTGATACAAATTTCAAACTAACGCTTCTGTTGGGCATCGCAAAACAAGCAAAGTAGTTTTCAGTTCTCTTTTCGCACCTATCAGGATCACCTTGCAAGATCTTATCCAATATATTAAGTTCTCATTTTGCTCGTAAAAATTTTATTTTGTGGCCGAAAATTTTGATTCTAGAGGGAAAATTTTCAATCTTGTAAGATCTGAAAATTCGTTTCAATCAAGTGAAAACTGAGAGGATGTCAAGTAGGTTTTGCCAAGCAGCTTAATATGATATAATGATAGAAAAAATTTTGCAAAAAATTTCTTAAATTCTGATTAGAAATGAAACCTCGAAGATCTGGCGTATCTAGCGTTGAGCTGCTATTGATTTTTAAATGTACTTAAATTATAAAATCGTAAAAACTTTGTGTTACAGAAAACTGAGGAACAATATAGCTGCTTAGCACATTTGTTGGCGTTTTTGTGGTGATGTCATAACTGATCATCTTCAAACCAAAAGCTTGCCCTTGATTATTATTTTTGTTGGTTTTCAAATGGAGGTTACACTACTGATCAAGACATCCTCTAAACATAAAAAAAGAATTCAAACTTTTTCCCAAAATGACAGCTTCCAGTTTTCCTTTTTTTCTCTGTAGAGAATATTTTGTTTTGGGGAATGACAGGTAGTTTAAATTTCTAAGATATAGTCCGGAAAATCAAATATTTGAACCTGAGGGCAATCAAAAAATTAGATCGGCTGCCAGCATGATATAATTATAATCTTAACAAACGACACTCATATTTTAAAATAAAATAAGCCTGTAAGTTATATTGCACGTAACAGGACTGATAATTTCATAAATTTTTGGTCTCTTTTTAATGTCTTTTTAACACCATTATCTGAAAGTATGTCCAGTCCACTAAAATGGCATTTGTTGATCAAACGAGTGCACGCAAATGAAATAGATTTGTGAGATTATAAAAGAACATTGGTACCTGCTCGGCAGATACAAATATCTTTATTGTTCGAAAGTATTTCGTAACCCAAATCATCTTTGAGCTAATTTTGTTTTAGTGGAGATCAATCCTGTCGACGAAACTGAAAGTAAGTACAACCTTGTAATTCAACTCTCGTCTCTCAGGTGTTGCAATGAAAAATATATCATGGTTACTTTAGTGGAGGGGGGGGGGGGGTGGCAGGAGGAACTATATGCTCGAATGCGTTTTTTTGTTCAGTCAGTTTTGACCGATAGATATTTTCATCGTAGAGTTGTTATCGGTTTCATTAGAAAGCTCGCATAGGAATTAAAAAGATTTTTTTTATTGAATTCCGTTTTTTCGAAATTATCGATGTTCAAAGATTTTTGTGAATTATTGGAATGATATCCTTTGTTTTTGTTCACATTTAAAGGAGTTCTTGCATAATTTCTTGTTAATTTTGCTAATATTCGTTAAAATGGTTAACAATAGTGCTATTGGTTTCGCCTAAAGACTCAGAGGAGGGTCGCTGACTCCTTTGATTCGACAATTTTAGCTTAAACTATATTATCAAGATCAGCCAAGAAAAATTATCGGCTGCTCTTGACAAAACTTTGACCAACCTTCCTAACATTTTTTATCAATCTTGATCGCTGTTCGATGTGTTTCAACTCAGGAATTAAAAACAGAATTTTCCTGTGAACAAAAAGTACAAAATGAGGGTTAAAAATATCAGTGGCCTTAAAGTGTTTCATTTATTCATAACTAAAAAGAACAGGGGCGTTTTACCGTGAACTATTTTTTGCTTAACCTTTATATAATTTCGTTTTAGGTCAGCCACAGCTTCGTTTTTCTTTACAGAAAAAAATGAGAAAAATTCGCAATAGCGAAGTGCAAAAAACTCAAAGTTCGTTTATATCTTGACTTTTTTTTGCCAAGAATCTTACCAAGATCTTGCCGAGATTTTTCTTTTTTATCATGCTTTTTCAATCAAGGTGTTTCTAGTTTCATTTCTTTGGCATGGCGTTTAGGCATCCTAATTTTATCAGCTCTGAAATTTGCACGAAAAAGGAAAAAATTTTGTTGAAAAAGACCTAATACCGGAATTGCTTCTTTTTTTTGAATTTTCTCTCTGAGAGCAAGTTGAAGAGTACAAGCAGAAAAAAAAATTTTTTCGGAAAACTGTGTAAAACTAACTTTGTTTTCGTGTTTCTGCATTCGTCAGTAGCAATAATTAAAATATCAACAGCAGAACTTTTTCTATACTCTACTTTTTGCTTCTTGGAAAACTGAAATACTCTATTTTTTGGTGGAATCAGTAGATGCATATACAAAATTCTTACAAAATACAACGTTTCCGAGGAAAATGATAAAAATTTTGATAAAAACAGAAGGAGGATTTTTAAGAAAATCTGAGATTATAAAAATATAATATTTTAGAAAACAAGTTTTAGGGAATTTGAACTAGTGTCAGATCCGGTCAAGTCACCTGAAAATCAAGATAACTTCAAGTAACTTTATTAAAATGTGATCTATCGAAAATAAGACTACGCATGTTCTCTATTCTAAGACAGTGTCTTTGCGAGAAGCAACAAAGGAACGAAATCAAAATGCATTTACGTAACTAGCTTTTGATTTGCTTTGTTCTGTGGTGTTCGTATTGTCATTCGACATTTTTTTTGTTTCCAAAAACAAACTTTCATCGAATCAGAATTTTTAATCGGTGATGGTTCTACTTTTGAGATATATCCGTGCAATCAGTCTGTATCTTTTCTAATTTAGCTTTGATTTATATCGAATTGGTAACTGACTTTAATTTTACGCTATTATTCGATTGAACGGCCTGTTCATTTTTCTCATTCATTGAGTAAAATGAAGGGCGGAAAACAATAACACCAAATTTGATAAATTCGAAAGAAAAGTTGCTTAATGGGGCTTCATAGAAAACAATATCCTACAAGGTGAAGAGAAAACAGAAATTAGATTCAAATTTGCAGTTTGAATGCCATACCTTCAGATGCGATTATTAAATTTTGCTCTGATTGTTTCGAAACCAATTCTAACGTTTTTCCGCAACTTGAAAACATATTTTTAACTTGATAATTAAAGAAATGGAACTTCTTGGCGTTTTCTGACTTTTTGGCATTTGGCGAGGAAAGTTCACTTTTGTATCTCTTCTGATAAAGCACATTCTTGAGTTTCTTGTATCATATTATCATTATATTGATTAAAAAGTAACATTTATAGAAAACAAACAGTTGTTTTTCATATGACTTTCATGGAATTGCTGTCTAATTCTGCTTAAGTTATTTATACTTCTGTTTCAATTTTCCCAAAAACTTAATTGCAAAAGTTGCTAGTATATGGCATCGGCCTTTTATTTGTATCACTAAAACTTATGACATAATAGTCTATACTATCAAATGATGAAACTTTTTTTTAGATCCTTGTGAAACTGGAAATCACTCCTGTGACAACTTGGCAATCTGTTCGTTCAACGGAAGATTGTACCAATGTCTGTGTCTGCATTATCTGTTTGGGGACGGTTTCTTCTGCACAAGTACGTACAGGAAATTTTAAAGTTGAATATGTTTTTTTTCGGTCGTTTTCTCCAGCTGCCTTTTATTCACCGATTTTGAAATAAAGTTGATGAAAGATCCCGGTATCCATCAAAACAGAATTCAACAATCAGCAGCTATACTAAAAGAAATGCTCATATTATTTAAACATTTTTCAATATATTTTACTCTCTGATACGCCACGAGATAATTCTCTAGAAACTGAATTTCTGAGTAATTTTTTTTTCTAATACACTGCTGTCAAATAAAAGTATTTGGTATAAAATTAAATAATTACTGTTGGAATTATGTTCAACGCATTTTGGAATAAGTTATGTTCAACATTTTCGGAAAAAGTTCATAACTGCCTCGATGCTTAGATTCCAAGAATTTTCAAAAATGACACTGAATAGCTTCACTCGGAGCAAACTCTGATCAAAAGCATAATTTAAACGTGGAAAACTTTGCTTGATCACATTTGATCTATTTTTATCCAATGAATTTAATCATTTTTTATCAAATGACAGAATGCTTTTTTAAAAATCGAGATTATAATTGAAACTCAACTCACTTGTGATAAAGTGTTTTACTGCTCCGATGAGGCGCTACCAAATATTGAGACATAATAAAATAAACAATAACGTCATTTTTCGCGCGTAAATGAACCGCTGCAAACAGTTGTAACAAATGGTATTCCCAGACTTTTTCTCAATTATTGAAATTATTGTTAAAAATTTCCAATTGACAGAAAATACAAAAATCCACCAATTATTTGTGACTTAATGTATCGTTGCATTATTTTAATTTCAGGCTACGAAAGAGTGGACATTGGAAGCAATGTCGACATATCGACAGACAATCTGGAAACTTCAGGTATTGTACTGATATGATCTTTCTACAAAATGCACGAATTATGGCTGTAGAATGTAGTAAAATGACATGAGAGAGGGAGAGTAAGTTAGATAATTTAGGTCAAGTTATTTAAGTTAAAGTTAGGTATTTGAGTTTAGCTTTCTGTTATTAAAGGTTATTGTTTCGAAATCGCCAGAGAGGGGATTTGACTGATATATCTTAAACAAACAAATTAATGAACAAAAGCATATTGAGCTGTCGATATATTTAATTGAATTAGCAAAGTTGTATTTGTACATCAGGCCAAAGTCGAAGTGAGTGATTTAGAAGAAAATTAGAGAGCCAAGATTTGAAGAGAACTAGATTCTTTGAACAGAATTGGAAATTTATTTTGAAGTAAACCATTATGTTATTTTGAAGTGACAAAGATGAGGGGGTAGCAGAACTTGGTGCCCTGCAAATGTGGGAAATATATTAAAGGGACGCTTATGAAATTTTAATGTCAGTACACCCAGTGATCCTCTCAGGCTGATGTACCGGTTGGGCCAATCCGACTACCCAACCCCGAGCTATTAACACCGGAAGTAGTGTGATTTCAAGGTTTTCGATATTTTGAATGGAGAAATGAACTTTTAAGTAGGAAATAACTGTATTAACCAGTCGAAACTAGGCTTACGTGTGAAATAATGTACTGAGTGATCTTGGGACGAGTCTAGGAAGCATATTTACGATTTTTAACATAAAAATTGGCTGTTTTTACCGGAAGACAGTTAGCACTTAAATTGAAATAGCAATTTCTCAAAAAGTTGAAGTCGGATTGACCTGACAAATGGGGGAAAGACTAATTTGGGCACGAAGAATCCGATTTCGAAGTCGGATCTGACCCCAGACCAACCCGCGCGGAACTGGAGCACGCCTGTGCTACGGGACGCAAAATTTGAATTGCTCGTGGAGTTTTGGTAGTAGCCTTATGATTTTTGGAGGGTTAGTGTAGCTTTTCAAGGGCTTTCTAATGGTGTTATTTTTTTACTTCCGGCTGCGACCGGAAGTCGGTGCTTTGGAACAACCCGAGTGCCGAAAACCGGAAATAGGCCTTTATGAGCAACCGAATCACTTTGAAAAGGTAAAAATATGACAACCTGAGACAATTAGTGACAAAAAATAACAAACCCGGTCAATTTTGACGAACTCGGATTTTTTGGGTTTCGGCACCCACGACTTTTTAACAATTTTCAAATTGCAAACGATTCGCAACGGCTAATCGGTAGGTCACGAAACTTGGCAGGCAAGTTGATGGTACCCTATAGTTACTAGAAAATTTTACCCGAAGACATTTCGATTACTACTTCACGAGTTATTTTAGTTGTGAATTTTGGGGTCATCAGGGAGGTCGATGAAAAATGTGCGCAATAATTGCTCGTGTTCTAGTGGGAGTTAGGCCATGAAATTTTGTGAGTAGGTGCAACTATGAGAGAACGTTCCGTGACGATAGTTAGTTTTCAACTTTATCCCTCATTTTGGTCGGGTGACTTTTGGATGACCCCTTGAGTTGAAACGTTGGGCTTTTAGGAATATTAGACTTTTCGGCGGTTTTTAACTGGGGAATTTCATGAAATTGTTTCAAAATTGGAAATTACAATTGGTCTTTGGTTTAGAGTTGAGTTTGGTTATTTATTCATCACATGAATTTTGACAGGTTTTGATTGCAGCTAATTATTCTATAGCAGAAATAGAGGTATAAGAACTTTTCAGAGCAACGTTCAATGTTTAC
This sequence comes from Convolutriloba macropyga, assembly GCF_964194025.1. NCBI lineage: Eukaryota > Metazoa > Xenacoelomorpha > Acoela > Convolutidae > Convolutriloba > Convolutriloba macropyga. The sequence goes on from NC_134473.1 coordinate 30,918,642, forward strand.
TCAGCAAACACTGATTGACATGTCAAGTGCAAATATGAGATAAAGTGGAGTGGATTTTTTTACATAAGAGTCCGAAGGTCGTGTACTTAAGATAAGGAGAAAGTTGAACAATGGTTGGTAGCAGTTGAGGGACAGAGCATAATTTGCTATTGGTTTGTTTGCATAGCAAACAAAGCCCTCCTACAGGATGTAACAGATTTAAAGTTAAAGTTGCAAAGTTTACTTAAGAGATTGAGGTTTGTTTGCTTAAGATAAGAGCGTATTGGTGGAGTATAAATTGAAGTGACACAGAAGTTTTAGAGAGAGAGAGAGAGAGAGAGAAAGAGAAAGAGAGAGAGAGAGAGGAGAAGCAGACTTTGGAGATTTTGGGAGAACTTCAGAAGTTTGGTCTCGAACAAGCGAGAGAAAGTAGTTGTTTTAGTGGGACTAAACTAAGTGGGAATTGTAATTGCAAGACCAGTTGGGATACTGTGAGCGTTTTTGGTTTAGTTCATTTTGAGAAAGTGAACCACGGATATTGGTAATATTATTTTAATTACTATTATGAATTGTCTTCAATTTCTCTATTCCATTGATGTGCAAGTAATTCTCTTACCTTTGTTATCCATATAACTAGAATTGATATTACGAGCTCAATTGTGAATTAACTTATTTCAAGGCAATCTATTTGGCAACAGCATACAAGAGTGGAAGAGGGGAAATTGCAGAGTAACGAAGTAACGCTTGCTTCACCAATTCAAAAACTTTGGTTTATATTATTTGATCGATCTTCTGGGCGACAGAGTCCCCTCACTGTTGAGCCTAGTTAGAAATTCAGAAAACGACATTGGCGCCGCTGGATGGGCTTGCTTTCTTTGTTACTTTTTGCTGTAGATTATTTTCTAATAATTTGGAGAGCGTGCGATATTTTTCGTCGGCGAAACTGCTGAGAGTACAGCGAAAGTTGAGTTACATTTGCAATTTGGGTTACCAATAGTTTGATTATGTTTGGTTATCAATTGGTGAAGCGTTTTCCTTCACCAGGCTACGAATTTTGGGAAGATTGGCGTGAAAATTACTTGAGCTCTGGCATGAAGCTGGGATGGACGGAAGAGGATATGATGAAGTGAATGCCTACAAAATTGTGTGGGTGGGATTTTTAATGCAGTTAGTGATTTACCAAAAGGTTATTGGCGGTCGACTCCAGAGAAGGAAGCATGGACACTGACCCAGACGCTGTATCAGTTTGACATACGGTTGTCTGCCAATCCAAATTTTTATGAGCGAAGCTACAGTTTGTTTGTAAGAGGGAAAGCGGGAGGTAGGACGGAATTCAGTGAACCCAGTGATACTGCAGATCAGAGAACGCGACAGCAGCGCTCTCAAAAGAAGGTGATTGATACAAGAAGTAGCGCTGGCGTTTCTTTAATTGATCACTTTCGGCAACCCGGCAGAAGTTCTGAAGGGTTTGGCATTGGGTCCAACTGTGGTCTGTCAAGAAAAGGAGCTTTTGGTAATGATCTGTCTGGAGAAGTGGAAGATATGAGCATTGCTGAGAGTAGTAGTAGAAAAAGAATTTCAGGTGACGATGATGAAGTGCAAACTGGAACTTAGGTAGAGTTGACGGAGGAATTTTGTGGTCAAATAAATCAGGAAATTTGTAGAGCAGCGCTAAGCAAAATTGAAAACAGTGGTTTCAGAAAACAAACGTCAGAGGGAGAAAAAATTGAGAGGAAACTTGAGTCTTGTGGACCAGACGAGCATTGTGCTGTGGAAAAAGATTATGTACAGTCGCCAGAGTCTGATGAGCTAAGCGATGAACAGCTGTATGATGACAATTTGTTTGAATATATTTCGGATACAAATTTTTCGGATGTAGAGGAATTCGATGTCAACGTTGCGAGAAGCGAGACAGGTTTTGCCGCGAGTTTGAACTCAGTAGCATGCGACAACTTAACTGCAATAGCGAGCGATTTTGGTGGTGGTGTCAAAGCTAACAGAAACGATATGTTGGGAGCCTGGGCCTTGATGGAGTTAAAGCCAGGAGGTGTGGACCAGAAGTTTTTCAACTCAACAAAGGTGGCTGATGAGACACAAACGTGTACAACTGAGTGCACTGTGGACACTTGGAAGAGTTGGACAAGTTCAGTACAAGTTGATCGGCAGTTGGTATCTGAAAAACAGATGGGTCAAAACGATAAGGCAGCAAAAGACCGGAGTAATTTTGCAGAGTTGGGAAAGGAGCTGGAGGTATGGGCGCAATCGCAATTGAGTGAAAGTCAGCTATGTGATAGTGTTTTGGTCGAACCAACGGATGAGCATCAAAGGGAACGTGCTGGAGTTGACAGAACAGGGAAATCCGATCACAATTCAATGACTACAGTGTTGCACAGTTGGGTTCATGATGATCAACAGCCTAGGAGGAGGACTCTAGCGGGTTTTCGATGGAAGTTAAGCAGAAACTGGAGAGAAGGATTTTATCACAATCTCCGGAGATTGCAAAGCTGTTGCTGAAGAACCGATTGTTGAGCCGGAAGAAGAGGTGGAGCCGTTCGGGAGCGTCAAGAGAGCAGTCATGGCAAGATTACAGGAGAAATGGTAGCTACAGTGGACATCCATTCAAGCATCTGAGGAAGAAGGTTTTCGTGTACAAGTGCACGAGCGTATGATGAGAGGGAAGATGACAGCTAAGTTACTCAAGCCTTTCTTACCAATTTTTGCCTATATTATATTTATTTGGTTTTTTAGAACAAAGTGATCAAGCACTATAGCCTTACGAAAATTTTTTTTTCAAATGAGATGATTTAGGGAAATGTAGAGTTCTGGTAGATCTATTGTTCGATTTTTTTTTATTTTTACTGATTTCAGGGTTCCCTGGGGAGGATGTATGTCAGAGGCAATAGAGTTTGGTCAAAAATCAATGTTGATGAATTAGCTAGAATATGTTAAAATGTGGAAATGCGAAAATGTTTTCAAATCTGATTTAATCAACCGCTATTCAAATTTTAGTGCAGTTGGTTATTTTAAACCGCAGCTAAAGCTAAGTGGTTCACTTCTTTGGGTCAACTATTGTTAAAGTACGTAGGAGTAGATAAATTGGGTCACAGGATAACGGCTTGTAATTATTCGGGAGAATAATCATCTAGGAGGGAGGAGTGTAGAATGTAGTAAAATGGAAGACAGTTAGCACTTAAATTGAAATAGCAATTTCTCAAAAAGTTGAAGTCGGATTGACCTGACAAATGGGGGAAAGACTAATTTGGGTACGAGGAATCCGATTTTGAAGTCTGATTTGACCCCAGACCGACCCGCGCGGAACTGGAGCACGCCTGTGCTACGGGACGTAAAATTTGAATTGCTCGTGGAGTATTGGTAGTAGCCTTATGATTTTTGGAGGGTTAGTTTAACTTTTCAAGGCCTTTCTAATGGTGTTATTTTAAACTTCCGGGTGCGACCGGAAGTTGGTGCTTCGGAACGACCCGAGTGCCGAAAACCGGAAATACGCCTTTTTGAGCAACCGAATCATTTTGAAAAGGTAAAAATATGACAACCTGAGACAATTAGTGACGAAAAATAACCAACCCGGTCAATTTTGACGAACTCGGATTTTTTGGTTTCGGCACCCACGACTCTTCAACAATTTTCAAATTGCAAACGAATCGGAACGGCAAATCGGTAGGTCACGAAACTTGGCAGGCAAGTTGATGGTACCCTATAGTTACTAGAAAATTTTACCCGAAGACATTTCGATTACTAATTCACGAGTTATTTAGTTGTGAAACTTGGGGTCATCCGGGAGGTCGATGAAAAATGTGCGCAATAATTGCTCGTGTTCTAGTGGGAGTTAGGCCATGAAATTTTTTGAGTAAGTGCAACTATTAGAGAACTTTCCGTTACAATAATTATCTTTCAATTTTACCCCTCATTTTGGTCGGGTGACTTTTGGATGACCCCTTGAGGTGAAACTTTGGGCTTTTAGGAATATTAGACTTTTCGGCGGCTTTTAACTGGGGAATTTCATGAAATAGTTTCAAAATTGGAAATTAAAATTGGTCTTTGGTTTAGAGTTGAGTTTGTTTAATTATTAATCACATGAATTTTGACAGGTATTGATTGCAACTAATTTTTTTATAGCAGAAACAGAGGTATAAGAACTTTTCAGAGCAACGTTCAATGTTTACTAAGCAAACACTGATTGACATGTCAAGTGCAAATATGAGATAAAGTGAAGTGGATTTGTTTACAAAAGAGTCCAAATGTCGTGTACTTAAGATAAGGAGAAAGTTGAACAATGGTTGGTAGCAGTTGAAGGACGGAGCATAATTTGCTATTGGTTTGTTTGCATAGCAAACAAAGCCCTCCTACAGAATGTAACAGATTTAAAGTTAAAGTTTTAGAGAGAGAGAGAGAGAGAGAGAGAGAGAGGAGAAGCAGACTTTGGAGATTTTGGGAGAACTTCAGAAGTTTGGTTTCGAACAAGCGAGAGAAAGTAGTTGGTTTAGTAGGACTAAACTTTAAAAGAATTGTAATCGCAAGACCAGGCGTTTGAATAATTAGTGTACAAATTGATGGATTATAAAATAATAAAAAGGTTTCTATTTTAGACACTTCAGAATATGCAACCTGGTAAATACTACTAACGAAAATATTATGCAACGGAACCGCTGCATTTGTCTTCAAATTTTTTTGATTACAATCACAAATTTGATGAATGCAAACTTTTCACCCATTGTGTGATCTTGTTCGCCTGTGAACGAAGGATTAGTGACAAATAATTTTATTTGTTTTTTATGGTGGTACTTTATAATAGCACAAAAATTTTTCTGAAGCCTAATGGTTAAAATAAATGGCGGAATTCATATCACGGAAAAAAATGGAGACAAAAAAGATAGAAAAATTTCAAACGATATAAAATCTTCATGTAGCGCCATAACATTGCAAAGGCAGAGTGAATTACATTTGGATTGTTTTGTCCTCTTGGAATTAGCGAACGTTAAATTGCGGAATTCATGCTACATCCGTTGTAGCCTGAATTCCACAAATATTGATTTTCTTAAATTTTGTGGAATTTGTTTGTAGAATTGCGTTACGTAACTCAGCTCCACGGTTTGGCAACCAAATTCCACCAAAAACAAAATTCACAAAATGTGTTTTTAAAGTTTGAGGTTTTCCTAGCTAATTATGTGCATGATTGCATTTATTTGTAATTGGATTTAAACAAGCGCCAATTTAAACAAAATTTTCATACACTCCGTTTTCAAGCAAAAAACTGCAAAAAGTTTCACTATAAAAATGTTAGAGAAACTTGCATATGACTCAAAAGTTTGTTCAGGTCATTCTTTAACAAAATTTTTGCGCAATTTATGAAATCTTTATCTCGAAATAACGCTGAAAGTTCATCAAATGTTTTTGCCTGTTAAAAAATGTTTTTCAGATTTTTGTCTGCACTTCTTTTACTTCATCAATATTGTACACCAATGTTTCCACTTGCTTTTGACATCGTTGTAACTGTTCAGTGAAACAATTTCAAACTAGCTTTTCTACTTTTACAATTAACAACAGAAACTCCTGCTGCTACACAAATCAAATTGAAACAAATTTAATTTAATTTCCTTAATATCACGTTGTGAAATACAAAGTTGAACACTACGAACGTTTTTTGGCTTTCTCAAAATTTTGTTGTTTTATTTTCTTGATCATTACAGCATATACCCTTTTCCATTACTAAAAAAACAAATAAATTTTTTTTTTACATTTTAATAGCCATTTGTAAAATGTTTTGAGTTTAACCTGTTGCTTGAGAATACCACAATCATAACTTTATCAAATTTGTTGCGTTTTTTAAGCATCATATCGTGCATATCGTGGATTGTGCAGTCTTGATTTTTAAGTCACTGATACGGGGTTCATATATGTTGCTATAGTTTCCTTTCACGTTCATTTAGAAAGACTGGTACAAAAGTGTGCTGCTGCCAGGCATCAGAGAGCCAATCTAATAGATTGATTTGCTTCACTCAAGTATACGCCTGGATGTCAAATTAAACCGAAAGTCTGTTGAATTCTTATTTTTCATCTGTTTTTGGGATACACTTTTTTCAATTTTCAAGCAATCTTCAAGAAAATTCGGAATTGACGCATTTGAATCATATATCTGAGACTGAAAAAATGTAAACCTTTTTATTATATTTACCATTTCCGAGTTCATTTTATTGCATCTGTAGTCCCCGCAGATCAATTTTGTTTGAGAGTTACGAACTTATAACAGCGTTACATTACTGAAACGACAATTTTGGTCAATATTTGTGTAACAATTGGTACCAATGCAAAACTCTTAAAAAATTGAATCAATTGTTGAAGAGCTATATTGTTTTTTTTGCTTCATCGAAGAAATAAATTATGTAATGAAATCACTAATTTTTTGTCCAATTTTTTGAGTTCGCACAGGTTCCTAAAATATAATAGATGCGTGCACTATTTAACAAAAAAGAGCTATTAGCTCACAAAATAAGAGCCAACATAAGCTGGAGAAAAAGTGATAATTATAAGCTCTTCAATAAATTCTGTTTTTAATTATTAGAGATCAGTTGTTCTGATACTCTTATTTAGTTTTATAGCTGAACAAGGCGGCTCGTTAATGTGCGTTCGCACATGATGTTCCGACCCGAGCTCATCTACATTTTTGACTTAATGGTCAACCAAACGAAGAGATAACAAGAATAGATGTTTGAATTTAAAAAAAATGCTACAAAACCTAACTACAAATTGAATTACATAATGCCATTTCTCATTACAGCGCTCACGAGATCTACCGATAAAAAGACTACGAGAGAATACAGCAAACAACAAAATATGCAAAAACAAAATTTTCACGGCAGAAACCAAATATATAATTTTAAAAGCACCTAGTAACAACGTCAAAATGCAATCAGATAAAACCTTAACTCCACAAATTTAGTTTTTGCTAACTATACAGCAGATGTATGTTTTTCATATTGAGATTAGGTAAAAAGTTGACATAGAGAAAAAAAAATGAGGTTAAAGTCAAAGATCAATCAACATTTCTTAAACCAAATAATTTCAAAAGTCTGAAAAAATCTTTAGCTTGTTAACAAAATAATTCTTGATAAATTTACTAAAAAGTCAATATGAAACTAATAGGACCTGTCTTTGCTGAGACTAAACCATAGGAATAAACTAAATACGCAAATACGCAGAAAATCTCAAAAAAACGAACAGTTTACACAAAGACGCAGAAAATCTCAAAAAATTACGAACAATAACATAAATTAATGAAGCCATTAAAATCATTAGCTATTATCTGAATTTTTTTAAAATTTTATTTCAGTTTACATTTATACTCATTCAGCTAAAATTATACTGAAAGAGAAAAGAAGCTCGTTCATTTGGGCCACATTTGAAAATCATGGGGATCTGTTATTACCTGAATAAGCTAAAAGAAGAGAAAACATAATATTAGTAGACAAGTTGTTTTTTGAAATTCAAGGAATTGGAGTGGACTTCTCAATGACGAGAATAAGTTGACGAAAAGAACAAAAAAACCGAAAAGTTTGAAAAATCTTTGAAGATGTATAATATCATAATTTTTAAGACTATTGGCTTTAAACTGACTGCTTCGGATAACATCACTCATTACAAGTTTATGGGCAACATCACAGGCAACATTACAAGTTTATGAGACCGATCAGAATTTCACAGCTACCTTAAATAAAAAAAAGCAAAAACAGCAAACTCACAAAAATTAAGCGAGAAAAGTTTCAAAGCCATTAGAGAATGAACTTTTCAGTATAAACTCTTCTATTTTCAATCAATTTTTTAACAGCAAGGTGATTGTTTCTATTGTTACAAAATGACTTGAAAAACAACAAATATAAACAAAGATATTAAAACCACGAAGTTTTTGAGAAAAACCCTAGTATCAAAGACATTAAATTCAATTATTTTCAACGGAGTTAATTAAACACACTAAATTCTGCCTCGATGAAATAGCAATCATAGATTTCATTCATGTGACATCAATAATTCATCACAATAAGTCGTATGGCAAAGAAAGAATAAATCAAAACCACGAAATTTTTGAGAAAACCCAGAGTATCAAAGTCATAAAATTCTACAGCTTTCAACGAAAGGCATTTAATACGCTGAATTATGCCTAGATGATGTGACGACTAGGATGTTTGTTATTCAAAATTTATCAATAAGACATTACAACAAGTCATTGACTATGAAAACAACAACAAAAACAGGCAAAATCCAAAAGTTCGGTAGAAAATTGAAAGATGAAAGTGTTGAAGCTATTTAAACCATAAGCTTTTTTCTCTGAAAACTTTTTCAACGATCCATTGACCGACTTCACTAAGCCAATGGGAGCTGTCAATAGTAGGATAATGAACAATATTAGGATAATGAAGCCATTAGAAAATGGACTTTTCAGTTTAAACTCTTCTATTTTCAATTAATTTTTTAACAGCAAGGTGATTGTTTCTATTGTTACAGAATGACTTGAAAAACAACAATTATAAACAAAGATATTAAAACCACGAAATTTTTGAGAAAAGCCCTAGTATCAAAGACACTAAATTCAATTATTTTCAACGGAGTTAATTAAACACACTAAATTCTGCCTCGATGAAATAGCAATCATAGGTTTCATTCATGTGACATCAATAACTCATCACAATAAGTCGTATCGCAAAGAAAAAATACATCAAAACCAGGAAATTTTTGAGAAAACTCATAGTATCAAAGTCATAAAATTCTACAGCTTTCAACGGAAGGCATTTAATACTCTAAATTATGCCTAGATGATGTGACGACTAGGATGTTTGTCATTCAAAATTTATCAATAAGACATTACAACAAGTCATTGACTATGAAAACAACAACAAAAACAGGCAAAATCCAAAAGTTCGGTAGAAAATTGAAAGATGAAAGTGTTGAAGCTATTTAAACCATAAGCTTTTTTCTCTGAAAACTTTTTCAACGATCCATTGACCGACTTCACTAAGCCAATGGGAGCTATCAATATTAGGATAATGAAATACGATTTCAAAAGGAACCAAAATTGCTAAAATAATCCAAAAATTATAAAATTTATGAAAACTCGTGCACCGAAGTAAAAAAAAAACCAATAGTTAGAAGACAAAACGGCTAACTAGATAAATTGTTGTTGATGTAAAAAAAAGCGGTTCTGTCATTACCGAGACTGACTTACAATCCACAAAAATAAGCTTAAGATTGATTTATGTTCAAAAAAATTTCAAAAAAAATATTTTTAAAGTCTTAACAGCTATTAAACTCAAAAGCTTTCATAGGAATTCAATGAATACGCTCAGCTATGCCACGAGGTGAAAACAAGGATGTTTATCATGCCTAGCTAATCAATAAGATATCACAATATGTCTTATGACTACGAAAAAAACAACAAATACAGGCAAAAACCAAAATTTCTTTAGAAAAATGGGAGAAGAAAGTGCTGAAGCCATTTAAACCATATTTTTCTCCCAGAAAATTTTATCTATGATGCTTTGGACGTCTTCACTAAAGGAAAATGTAGCCATCAATATTAGGATGACGTGATAAGATTTCAAAATGAACCAACAAAACGAAATGTCCAAAATTTTTTTTTAAAAATTTGAAATGTTGTGGCATTGAAGACGTATAACCAATAGTTATTTGATAAAGCCGCAAATGAGATTAACTTATGTTGCCGTGGTATGAAGGAGTTCAATCCTGTTTTTACTGAGACGAACTTACAGTTCACAAAAATAAGTTTATGATTTACTAATTTTAAAAAAATTCGAAAATTAATTTTCAAAGTCTTAACAGCCATTAGCTGTCCACTCACAGCACTAGATAGGTTCACTTAATGCTAATTAGCAAATCTAATGCACCTTTAGTCAACAAGTTTATGCCATAGGATTATAAAACTTTAGTAAAACCTCAAAAAATAAATCAAAATTTCATTTGAAATTACGAAATTTGAAATACGAATCCAAAAAAAAACATGAGCGATCCCTTTGAAACAAATTTTTTGGTCATTGGGCTTCATTTGATCGTAAAAGAGTTTTGTCATTAACGGAACTTCGATATTAAAAGTGTCTAGTAGTCTCTAGGTGACTTGAAAAAACAAAAAAATTGCAAAATTTTCTAAAAAAAAGAGCTCCCAAACCTAATTCGAATTTTTTTTATATATTAAACTTCCCTCTAAGACTAGAACTAGTCTTTATTATCTCCTTTCGTCTATTAAAAACCTAAAAATGATTTTTTTGGCGTGAAATCTAGTTTTGAATTAAATTTTTCGTAGAAAAAACGTTAATTCGAACGAAATTTACGGTAAAAGTGAACAAAAGTGAACCAAATATCAAGTGTTCACATGAAACTTTAAACCTCGATAAATCCTCGAAAAAAACGAACGAAATTCTAAAAAATCTTTTTAATTTCGAATTCTACGCTGGACGAGCTTTTTAATGATACCATGCACATTTCTCTACGATGAATATATCGGTCGGCCAAAATTCACGGAACAAAAAAAACCCATTTGAGTATATAGTTCCTCCCCCCACAAGTGGGGTCGGAACAAAAATAAAATAATTTACCTTAATTTAAGGAATGATAATCAAATTTCCGAGAATCCAGTGGGTTCAGATCTCAATTTTTCGTGTGATTTCAATTTTGTGACATAACTTTGTAAATCTCTTTGTAATAATTATAACGAAAAAAATGTTATTTGTCACTTTATAATTGAAAATAGAAAATTTTGTGCTTCTTTTCATCTCTGGCTGTTTCTGATTTAAAAATTTCACAAGTCTATTGGCATATAGGTATTGAGTGTTGAAAAATAAAGTAGTCGCATTTTTTTTATTTTTTATAATCAGATAACATGTGCTATGATTATCCACTTCTTTGCTCAGTAACGAGATCCAACAATTTGAATCCAAGCAACATTTGATTGTTCTGATTGCAAGGGTTGCCATAGTTTCTTGATTAATTAGTTTTTTTTGCCGAGAAATTTTCCAAAGAGAATTTTTCTAAAACTTGTGTTGTCATTCGGATCTTGAGTTGATATAATAATACATGACAACCACACCAGTTTTAGGATTAATTGAAAAAACTGTGAATTTAAGAACGGATCAAAAATACGAAATCATTCCAGTTTGTTCCCAATAAACGAAAAAATTCTTCGCTTCTTTTCCTTTAATATGGATTTTGTTTATAAACAACTAGAGGTCGAAGATTTGAGTCAAAACTTTACGAAACACCTGCCATTTAAAAACTGCAAAAAGCAAAAGTTTTTGGTGGAGCTCTCAAATGCGAAGAATCATACATATTTTAATTTTTTAGCCTAGGTCAATCCGGTTTCCAACCAAAATTCTACATAATCTTCTTCAGGATAATCAAGGACATTAGTTTGAGCAGAAAAAGTCAGAAGAAAATGGATTTCTATTGAGGTACACCTGATGACCGTTCAAAAAGATTCAAATACTTTTCGACAAGTACCTTTGAAGTAAATGGCCAACGAATTGATGATGTTTCAATCTTTTGGTTCTTTTCTGAGATTTTTCCTCCTCTGGCGTTCTGCACATATATGAAGTTTTTATGTATTTTCGCAAACCAGCAATTTTTGCACTCTGCAATGGGCAATTAGAAATGATCTTATCAAAAGATGCAAATTAAATTCTGAGGAAAAAGAAATTTCCTTAAATTACTTTGGTGAAAACAAGTAAATAATTCTTTACAATCCACTTTGCTTTGTGCTTAAGTTTTTTGAACCTCTATTTCAACTCCGGACAAAATAAATGTTTATTATAAAGAGAATAAGTGATACATTTCGTAACTTGTCTCTATTTTAAAATCAATCTTATCTGAATTTAGGTCAACTAGTCAAATGCTATCCGTTTTCTCCCTATATTTCCCGGGTCGAGGTTTTTGTGTGATTTTTTTTCTAAGAAATGCTGTGAATGTAGTGAATTTTTGAAAAAAATGCGGCGAGAGCGTTGATTGCGGTGAAAAATATGATTCACCGCATTTCACAGCATTTCTTACAAAAATTCACAGCGAAATTCACCGCATTGGCTTTCCAAAGTTTACTGAATCTGATTTAAATTCACAAAAAATAGCAAAGGAATTGGTGACAGCTGGTTCAGTGGAATAAGGTGAAGGCGTGCAGCAGGTAACAGGTTCGAACCCGTGTTAGGAAGGTTCTTTTTTTGTAAGAATACTTAGAACGCGGTGAAAATAAATAATTCACCGCATTCACGACAAATAGATGTAAGAAATACTCAGTGAAAATTATTTTTTTCTGTGTACTTTGGTTGCAGATGGCTCGAATAGTATGATTAGTGACGACGTCCTAATAAGTAGTTTGATCTTGTTAGGCTCATTAGATCTGCTACACGATCTCAATGTTGGCAAGAGACCTGACAGTGGCAGTGACAGCAGCTGTGTAGACATTTTCAGTTCATCTCCTGGCACGGAACCCTGGAGCGTTACACTTGCATTCAAGGATAGGCACTTCATCAAAGCTATCGGCATTTTCAACGAAGACAAACAACTGTATGAAGGTAAGTGAGAATAGAGTAGCTGGAAAAATATTATCAATTGGACTTTTTCTCGCTTAGTTCAGTTTCATGATCGACAAATTTAACTTCAGAAGTTGAAGGTGAAATCATTGGATAGCCTGTCGAGTTGATAAAAAATTGTTCTGGGTTTTTTTTTCAAATTTTGTTTATGCCAAATGCATGTTCTGGTCTTTGTAAACATTCGGCTGATTTGCTCTACCTTTTCCCCATTTCATTTTTTTCCAAAAGTATTTTACAATTATTTACGATGTATTACAGTGTCTTTTTTAAAAATATTACACTGAGCGCCACTATAACGTCGTATTATTTTAAAGGTCACACCGGGTTCCACGTTCGATCAGAGCAAATTCTTTTAGCCCATTTAAAAAAATGATCACAAATACAGACGTTCAACTACTGAAAAAACCTAATTAAACCAAATTGTGCTCTTCATGTTCTGACAGATTTTTGTCATTTTTAACCGATTTTCAAAAAATTTTAGAATTTCAGTCATTTTTGTTCGTAATACAAACGTTTCACACGCTTCTCTATTTTTTTTCATTTGTTTTCAGTATATTAAAAAATACGGCTTATCGGAAAGAACTAAGCGAACAGTTCATTGAGAGTTGTACTATTCATTTTAGTTTTCAAAATAATTTCAAAACAACATCCAAATGCTATTTTAATTTTGCCCGAATATTCGCGCTCCAAATTCAACTGAAGAACCAAAAAAAATCAAAATTATGTCTCTTTCACACTTGAAAGAAATTGGCTTGAATATTTTTGTTGCGATAGAAAACTGTGCTCATTTTTTCTCAAAAAAAGTTAATTAAAAATGATGGTTCAATTAAACACATATAAACTTCTTGTTGGCAGCAGCTGAAATCAGTTAAATGTCGGCTATCATTATCATATTTCAATAATTGCATTAGGGAATTAGCAATTTTTTTAGTCATTTTTTTCTATTATGCGTGCACAAAATTTCAATCGAACATCTTTGTAGAATTTGCGGAAGTTCAAAAATTTTTCAATTTTTCAAACTCTGCTTGCAAATTGGCGCCCCATAGTTTTTAAGGTTATATTTAAACTCTGTCTTTTATGTTTCAGATTTTCCTTTTTTGTTTGTCAAACAGCCTTTTCTGGATTGAACACTTTGACAGGGGTTTAAAGAAGTTTAAAAACACAATAGATAAAATCAGTTTGGAAGGAATTGACTGGAAGGAATTGATAGTTTGGAAGGAGTTGGAACAAAATTTGCAACAAAATAAAGCTTTTTCTTTAATTGTAGTACAAGTTTGGTTTTTTAAGCCATCTTAGAGTCAACTTATGGGGATATAAAATAAACCTATCACTTTGCTGAATTTTCTTTTAATTTTAGTCATTATAATTTTTTGAGGAACCTGGGCAGCTTTGGTCATGCTCTCTTGCTTGGGAAATTAGAACATTTTGAAAGCCAACAACTTTTAGCTTTCACAAATCGCCAAAATTATTTATCCACCAAGAAATATCTCTTTAAAATATATTTCGTTGAGATTCGTTTTTCAAATGTTCGCGCCGACAATTTCTGTTTTTTTTTATTGGATTGTTTACATAATTTTGTATAATGAAATGGCTGGTGATTGCAATATGATGTATTCACTACTGATATTTTAAACTCTGCCACTTGTCTTTCACGTTATCGCGAGCCAGAAAATCTCAAAAAATAACTCAGATAATTAATTTAAACTCATTCAAACTAAATTAAACTATTTTTAACTAACTCAATTAAGCTTCAGATAAATAGTCATGAGTAATTCATTTTAAACTGTTAATTGTTTTATACTAAAAAAGAACAAAATTACTATAAATGGTTGGCTGATATTTTACACCTCTTCTACTTTTAAAAGTTTATTCTGAGTTCCGTGCTAATTGCTTTTCAACTCTTTCATAATCTAATGTACATTTTCACTTTAATAGGGTCTCATAGTTTTACAAAAAAAACTTCTGGAAGAAAAAGGTACAAGTTTTTTTACTAAATCAACAAGAAGGTTGATCGGTTAATGACTTGCCTTGCGCGTAATTCTTCAAAAAGAGACTGAATTCAGTTGGTTTCAAAACATTTTTTTAGTTCTCTTATCTATTAAAAAAATTCTGTGCAAGGAAAAATGACGTAAGATCAGAATTTCTTAATACTACTGAATATTTTGACAGTTGCCGCAACTCTGAAAAATGAGAATCCTTTAGACATATTGAGGACTTGAGGATGACTATCGGAAATGATAAAGCCTGGCAATTTATGTGAATAAATTTGTCCCATTCTAAATTGTTTTGGAAAGTTTGCGCACAGCAGATATCTCAATTGTCTCTGTATTTTTCAATTTAATGCTTGTTTTGAGAATTCTTGAAAGTTTGTTTTTGCTAGCCCAAATCAGCAACAAAAAATTGTCTTTAAGACCAAATTCTAAATCGTTTAACTCATTTATTTTTTTTAACAAAATTTTGGTTCCATATAACAAACAATAGTTGACAGAAAGAGTATATAGGTTCTAGTGAGAGCTAGTCTGATCAAAAACTATTAGATAAAATTATTCTGTTAAATTTTACCGGGTAACTTGTTTAAGGCTATTCAAACTGCCAGGTGAAAAAATTACAAATCGGACACTTCTTTTTTGCAATCAAGCGAAGTTTTCCGCAGCTGAACGACTATCTTCAAGCAAAAATTGATACATATATAAACTTTTAAAGGCAAATGAAGAGATTTTATCACATTCCACATCCATTAGAGACAAAAAATTGATAAAAAATTTTTTAGATCCCAATATTCAAAAAATTTTACAAGTTATCGACCCCCTTTAGGACCAAAATTTCTTATGGGACCTTATATGGGGGACAAAAAATAATTTTCAAAAATTGCATTTCGGTGAAAAAAGGGGGACAATTTTGGTACTGAATCATTGCTACCTTTTAGGTCATTGACCTATTGCACATGTAAAAAAAATCAAGTTGCAAAAATTGTCCGTCCCATCTCCCCCCCCGTTGTTCCTCTAGTCAGTTCTTTTTACTATACTTAGAGTGGAAATTCAAGGTTATGAACACATGAACTGCATTTATGACAAATTGTTAAGGACGGTTTCCAAACGTTTGGTTTAGCTTTGTTTTTGAAGTTGTTGTAAAATAGAGTTTTGTTTGATCCAATTTGCATCCAATTTACTCACTTCAATTTAATACTAAAATATTGTTATGCATTCATTTTTTGCATTTTTGAGGCAGCTTTTGATTACATTTTGACTAATCAGATTCTACTTTCCTCATTGCAGATTGAAACCGGTACTGAGATTGGTAATAATTTTGCTCACGCTCATAACTGGTTTGCACTACCGTATCTTAATTTTCTGAAAGAGGCCAATGCTTATTTATAATTATCCCTCATATTTAGCCTGTGAATTGGAGCAATTTTCGTTGAACTTAGGTATAATTTGATAACGGTAGAGTTTTATTGTTAAACATATACAATAAACTATTGTACACATATATATTAAACATATATACTAAAAACACAATTAAATTTTATTTGAGTGTTTCAAAGTTTTAAGTTAGGATAAACCTCTGTCTAATACGGCATTCTGCTGACTAATTTTATAATTTTTATTCAATTTTCGTTTGCCTTAATATATATTTCAAGCTCGAAAGTCAGAAAATCTTTTTTAAAAATAATTTCTATCTATATTTAAAGTTCACGCAACTCATTTTTTCAACCAATCCAAAATTCATGAAATTAACTAAAGTTCCTGCAAAACCCATTTTGTCACATAAATTAAGGATTTTTTGAGCCGAACATTGTTCTATATTTATAATGAAGCAAAATGTAAGCAACAAGTTTAAAATGAGATCAGATTTTAATGTGCTGTGTTAGATAATAATATTCAACAATTTTAAGGAATTATGGAAATAATGTTCAACTTGTAGGTCTGAAATAAAAAAATGAGTAAAACGGCAACAAAATGAAAAATGACTGAAAACAGGTACATCCTACAAATTGAGCAATCGGAGGAAAAAATTTGCTGTATGTTCAAAGTGGATTTTCAGAGAAATATTCTCTAAACAAATGTGTTATATAATCAAAATGTTTTCATTGAGGCACACCTAGACAGAAATTAGATGATATGAATAAAGTCAAGGAACTGTCAAAAACAAAATATTAGAATTTTCTGAAGTTTTCGAAATAGCTGTAAGGATGTGTTATCGCTCAGCTGATATCTTTGCATGAATTATCCTTTGCACGAAACATTGTGGTTAACAGCTTCAAATGTTGCAAAGTTTTTCAGATCCTGCAAAAAGAGTTCAGTTAGGAATCCCGGCGAATACCTTAAGTGTAAGGTTTAAATGGTGCCGTTCGGTGGCATCACCAAATTTTACAACTTGTTCAACCTGGCTCAAAACTGCAGCAAACTTAGTCACAGAGAGTTCATAGAAATTGCTGTAAAATTACAATGATTACGTGTGAAAAATACCATAGGGATGCAAACTATTAATCACTGAATTGAAAAATTGAATAATTGTTCCGACCCCTTTTGAGGGTGGATGAACTATATACTCAACTGGTTTTTTTGTTCAGACAATTTTTACAGATCGGTATATTCACCGTAGAGAGTTGTGAGTGGTATCATTAAAAAGCCCGTCCAGCGTAGAATATGGAATTGAAATGATTTTTTAAAATTTTATTTTCAAGAACAAGTTATCGTGGTTTAAGTTTTTGAGAATATTGAGACTAATTTTGGTTATTTTTATTCACATTTTTCAGACGTTTTGCCTAAAATGTTAGCAATTTTGCTAAAATATGTTGGAAGACTATTTTGATATAATTTTTTTGGCTAAAATTGTGGTTAAATTTTCCAAAGTTCAGCCTTTTTCATCAAAAATTGTTCAAAATAAGCTTCTTTAGTCCACTATGGTTAAATTTGCCGGAGGTACACACGCAAAAACAATTAAGATAATTTTTGTAAAATACAAAGGGAGCTAGTCAAGTTCCATTGAGAGTTTTCTGGAATTCAAATTGAGAGTATTCTGGAATTATGGACTGTAACAATCAAAAAATAATTCGGATTATAATCAGTCGGTCTTTTTTAAAAAAAAATATCGATCCCTTTTATGTTAATTAAAGAACAGAACAATTCAAATCAAAGCTCACTGTGGATATGTTCAAATGGCTTCTTAAGCAGCTCCAAAAAACGCATCTAATTCCGTCACTCAAAAATTGTGATCCTCTTGATTTTTAAAAATGTTCTCTTTCTCTTAATTTATTCAACTTGCATCTTAGTGGCAGCATAGAAAGAAAGCTTCTTCTTTTTCTTTTTTCCACTGAAATAATTCTTTTTCGACTTTACGCGTGAAGTTTTGGTTTTCTGGCTTTGATACTAATCGATTTCATTTGTTCTATTTTAAGGCACTGGCCCCATTTTCACGTCTTTTTTCTCGTTTTGACACTTTACAACGTCGTTGAAAGTTCACATATTACAGTATGGGCACAATTTAACATATTACAAAATTGAAGGGCACGGATTATGGTTTTAACGGCTTCGACATCCCTTTCTCAAAGAATATAACTGAATTTTTTAAATTTGTCTTTAACTGTCGTTTTTACTTTGTTTTTTTTTAGTCGACTGATATATCCTGGATTTCGACGGGTCTCATTGGGTTTTTATAATGTAATATAGCGGCCTATATTCTGATTTGGGTAGATAGCTGATGGCTTTAATGACTTTGAAAACAAATTTTTTTTTCAAAACTGATACAAAAAAAAACATTTTAACAGTTTTCTTTTTTATCTATTTGTTACCTAGTCCCATTTTTTACAGATCATATATGAAATATTGTCGTCGAGACAAGACTTAATGACCTCCTATAGAGGCGTACGTGATCATAAACATGTTGGATGTTTTCAATTGCTATCTAATGGTTTTCATCACTTTAAAACTAATTGTTTTTAAAAACATATGGCAATTTTTTAACTTTTCTGTTTTTTGTTGTTTTTTTATGTAATTGTTACTTAGCCTTATTATGGAGTAGTCCCATATTTTTTCTGTTAAAGCAAATGCTATTTTGTTTAGTTTCAGTTTTATCTGACGCTATTTTGACCTTATTTATAAGTCTTTTTTTGAAAAATACATAAAATATGGATGAACTAAACGTCTGTTGTTATTGTTGTTTGATTTTGCTCTTCGTCTTGCTTGCTTTCTTAGTAATCGTTGATCTCGTCAATCTAATGCGGCATTTTTTTTTTACTATAAAAAGTTATTTGCGTTGGAGGCGATCTTTTTTTTCATACACATTTTTTTGAAAAAAAATTGATTTTTTGGGGTTTTTTTTTATCGGTTTCTCATTTGATAGATATTTATGCTAAAAATGCGGAAGAGTGGGGTCGGAACTTTTTGTGCGAACGCACATTACCGAGCCTCCTTGTTTTAATCTAGTCAAAAATTCAAAATATTTCTTGATGTCAAAGTTGCTTATAAAAATTCAGAATTTTGGATCGTGTATCTGTATAACAAAAATTTTTTTAAACCAATTTCACAAATTCTATCAACATTAAGCTTCATCGATATATAAATTAAGCAACAAACTTATGGCTTTAATTTGGGTTTTCTATTCCAAAACACTGGGAGGCTATCGTGATTGGTTGAAGTTCATTGTACAATTTAGGAATCTAAGTTTGTTATTAATATCTTGACCCCATTTCTTTGATCTTGGAAGAAATATCCCTCTATAATTTAGCTTCTCTCCACACCAACTCAACTTCAGTCGAGGTCTGTGATTTATACGAACAATGTCACGAATGCGACGGGCGTCAAGAAAGAATCACATTTGGAGGAGTACCAGGATGGAATTACGTAATGTGTGAACAAGTTGGTTATTACGTCACATTCTCCACCATTGCATCAGACATGAGAAGCAGTGAAGCAAATTTGAGAATATGTGAGGTTGAAATATTTGGACAAAATGGTTAGTGTTTCCTTTCGAACTATTTCCTTTTTGAGCCGATTAAAATCAAATTTTGAAAAGAACTTCTAAAGCAAAAACTGACCTTTTCTGTAAATGCATGATATTTGAGTAGAGACCAAGGTTAATGTTTGTTTCCTATTGAGAAAAGAGTTTGCGCAGGACTCATATAAGACCATTAACTGTTTTCTTAGACATTTTCCTAAGCAGCGCCTTAAATGTCCCAGAAAACCATAATTACAACATTAGCAAACTTTAATGTCGAAGAAAGATGAAATTTCGGTCATCAAAAATATGCAGTGCAAAAGCATGATCAAAGCCAATATAAAAGCTAGCAAAAAGTGCGCTTAGAATTTGTTATGTACTCATCAAGCGTGCCCAGGTTGAGGTCCAAAGGTTGAGACCAAAACTGGGCTATGATCAGACTATACACACTGAAATGACCTCTGATCAGACTTTCCAGTCCAAAATGACCTCTGATCAGACTTTTTAGAGCAAGATGACTTCTGATCAGACGGTGCCCAGACTATATTCCAGACTATAGTGCGCTTATGATCAGACCTTCCAGATCGAATTGACCTCTGATCAGACCTAAATCAGACCATGGCCCCGACTATTTTGCGCTCGAACTGTTGTCCAGACCCTGTAATTTTGGTCTGGGAACACACGGCTATGCGTTCGAGTGGGTGTGATCACTGCTCAATTTGGGTATGGGCCTCAACCTGGGTGACAATCAAACGTATTATTAACTTTTTATACTGTTGATTTGTTAATCAAGTGGTTCACGCTATTTTTGAGCATCACAAAATCAAATTTTGTTGATAATGAATTATTTTTTTATCTACTGATTCGCACATTATATTCGAGCATCAGATTAATTATTTAATTAGAATTAATTATTTAATGCACAAATATACCAGATCATCAGAAAAAAAAATTTTCATTGGCTCTTCTTTGGTACGCCTTGTGAGTAGTACATGGCTCAATAAGTGTATTTTTTCAGTACTCTCACATTTAATTTATCTAATTCTGTTTATTAATGCAAACATATGTAAAGCGATCTCACATCTTACACGTATGAATTCCACTCGCGCTTTCTCGCTGCTAAAATCGTTAATCCTCCAAGGTCGCCGACAAAATTGTACTTCACACTTGTAGCTAAGAACTCATATATAAACAAAACCAGAACAATTTTTTATCAAAGTTTGGCTTTCGATTTGGAAGAAATCGAAGTGAAATTGCTGAATATTCATGGAAGATTGAGATTTAGTTCGCATGAACAGACTCCGAATCAGTACTGAATTGTTTCTGAAAACTTCTTGATTCAGTACTCAATTACTCTGAAAGTTAGGTACGGGCAGTAGTTCCAATGCACAGTTGGTTATTTACAACTCCAATCCATGATTATTATTTATGGAGTCAACAATTTGACGTCGATTTGAAAAATTTTACTCTATGCAAAGTGGCTGGCGCATCTGTGTAAATCAGATAACAGAACACTTTCGAATCAAATTCCCTTATTAAATTCCGCAACAGAACGATGATTTCCAAAAATGAGATCAATGGCACAGACAAATGAATTAAGACCGAAAACCAATTGATTATTAAAGTTCCTTCCAATTGCTGGAAGTATCCATAGCAGTAAGAAAAACAATTGATCATTTTGTAATTGTGAAAATAAAAACATGGACTATATAACAGTCGTTTTAAACCAGCAGATATTGTACAAAGTTGGATGTAATTTTAATGACTTTTTACAAAATGGATATATTTAGCTCAAATTCTCTTTTCAATTTTTTGATGTTGTGTTTCGGTATTTATTAATTAAGAATCTTGTGCATTTGCGAGATTCTTCATGAGCTTGAGTTATTGGTAAGAGCTAATAAGTACGAGTAAATTAAAGCAGCTTTTATCAAAACTGAGGATTTTTGGTCAATTGTTAATCAGTTTTATTATCTATCAGCTCTGCCAAATTTACCAATTCTCCATGCAGACTTAAGTGACTACATTTACGAGAATGCCCAACAATTTACAAATTTATCATAGCTAGTTTCAGCGGTTACCGTAAAGTTCTTTTACTCAAAGAACAGTGACGCATAACAGACAGTGTTATATAAAGTTAACCGACGTTTTTTAAGAAAACAGTCTAGTTAATAATGGTCAAAGAAACTTTTCTATGATTTTTAATCGAATAGTATGCTGATCCCTATTGCTAACCTTTAACCTACAAGCACTCTCTAAATATATTTAATAACTTTTCCACCTGCTTCCTAAAGAAACAAGGTTAATCGATGGGGTACGTTTGTGTACAGCTTATAAAACTCATGTCGACCCTGAGGTTGATGGCAGAGCAAATCAGCGCTGAATTAGTCTAGAGACATTTTGTTTCTTAGGATGACCAGTAATCTGTTCTTTTCACAATTTACACTAGCCAATCTTGATTTTCTTAAAGTAAAATCTACTGCATCAAAAATAATATGTTCAGCTCAACTCCCGCCAACAAGGATTACTTTATATGCCAATCGAACTTCCGTGTGGGTACTTGTTACATATATTTTGCCTGGTCAAACCCTTTGACCTCAGAAAAATAATGAAAAAGAAATTGACATAAAGAAACCTAAAATGTTCTGGAGTTACAAAGAACTGAATTAAGTTTTTTGACTCTTGAAATGTGCTGTTGTTTCAGCAGACCAATGTTTTGACAGTACTTTTCGCTAAAATTGTTTCAAATAATCGGAATAATCATTGGGCGAGTTTTTTTTATTAATTACTTTTGATCTAAATTACAGACCACACTTCTAAACAGCCATGATTCAAGGGAATAATAATTCCAGGGACTTTTTTTGCAATCATTTAACTATTAAGTTTTTGTTTATTTCTGTCAATTGGAACCCTGCTGTACAAAGAGTAGAGAAACACAGTGTCAAATGCGATTATACTTACACAGTGACAAACGAGACTAAGTTAACTATTTGCCAAGTAATGTCATTTTACCTCCCATCCGATTCACACTCCTAAACTAACTTTAGAGGTGAACTTTTGAATTCAAATTTGCTACCCTCATTGCTTCACTGATCATACTCCTTTTTAGTCATCTAAAAGTATGATGTATGACTAAATGTTCGATGTCATTTTACATTATTTCAATTTACGTCGTTATACATTTTTTCAAGCGATTATGTTTAAGTGGTTGAAATAAAAAGTACCGTCTTCAAAAATTTCTCTCTTTTCTTGTTACCAACATTTTAGCACGGCTGAAAAGAAAGAAAACAAAAATATGGTAAACAGTTGCTTAAAAATCCACGGATTATTAATTGCTCGGTTAAAATACTAATTGATCTCATAGACAGGGAAAAAGTAACAATGTATTGATTCAAGTTTCAATCCAAAAAAGCTAGAGCTGTTCGTAAATATGTATTCTGGACAGAGAATTTAATTGGACGTATTTCGTAATGAGGGCGCGCAACATATTATTCGGTCAACAACGGAAAAGATTCATCTTTTCTCTTATAACGAGAGAAAGCATCAGTTATGAAGCGGCGAGACAATGAACCAATGTATTCATTTTCAATTGGATTTCATTTTCAAACTACCCCTTATGAAAACATTACTGGTTAATATAGACCCCTCAATTTAGTTCAAATTTGCCATTATTTTAGAAGTCAGTGAATATTTGTCAGTGGATTTTAAAAAGCATGAAAAAGCGATTCTACATTCTTTAATTCTAATATTTTTTTCTAATTCACTTACATGTTTAACCAATTTTTAAATGCAAAAATAACCCCTCCCCCATAATTCAGCTTAATTTATGTAAACAAGGGCGATTATTTCTGATTTGGGCAAATTGTAAAATCTAATTCAATCAAATCGTGAAATCGAATTACGTTTGCTTGTGATATACTTTTCCACTAATCCGTCAGTGTATTCTACAAAACGCTCTTGGGGAAAACACTGACTTAATTGCCTCATATTATTCCAATCCAAGCCAATTTTGAACGTAAGTGTATTCTAGAGAACAAATGTGTTAAGATTGCGTGTGGAATCCATTTGCCTATTCGGTTAATTTTGCCCGATTTGGGGGTCTGTACTGGCCAGTAATGAAACCTTTTATGTAATATTAAGTAATACTCTTAAAAGTTTGAAGAAAATTTGTTTCTTTGCTTGTTAGATCCATGGTTGTCTAAACTGAGCTTGATTGATTTCGTTTTTTTTTGTCATTCGCGCCAGTGGGAAAAATTGACTGATTTTGTTATTTTTTTCAGTCGCACCAGTGGGAAAAATAATTGTTTCAACTTCTGAGGACGTCAAAATGGCCAATAATATGGAGCCCATTGACAGCAATCGTATCCAGTACTTTGTGGATGGAAAAGACGAGAGTGAAATCGACCGATGTTTGACAGTGGCCGAGAGGAATGGGACTAGTTATGCTTCACGGGACTTGCGATTAGACTTCACTTCTGAACACATAGTTGGATTCGTTCACGTTTTGACGCCGCATGATTCTTCGGGTACCAAATTTAATTGTCGTGCAACATTTAGTTTTGGCATGTGCCAACCGAACACTGTCAATCCCTCGCCCCCTCCCACCCACCCCACCCCCACAACCACCACCAAAATTGGACATTCAACCTCCATAATTTAAATCTTTATCTGTACCTGCATCGATAAACGGCACAGAGCCGGGGGGGGGGGGGGGGGGGGCTTGGTAAAACTGTACCATAAAATCCGTGAACGCGAACAAGAGTTGCTTTTCAAAGCAAAACAAAAAATAGTAAATGGTAACTGATTATTAAAAGAAAAACATCTTCTAAAGCCGTGAAACCAGCCATAATAATTTTTAAAGGCATAAACAGAAAACTGAAACCTATCATTTGTTTAAAAACGTTGAGATGCAAAATTGAATTATTCACGATGTTGGCAAGTTCATCGAATCCGGAAAACTATACTGAGGAATCTAATTTGACTCCTCTGCATAATGTCAAAATATTCATAATTTAATAATTAATATTCCAAAGAAATTAGCTATCATCTTAGTTTAAACATTTTATATATGATCCTTACTTGAAACCAAAGAAACACTATATGATCCTAGATTTAAGCTAAGTAAAATAAAGTATCTGTCTAATGGGAAAGCAAATATAACGTGTAGAGAACTTTTTCATTTTCAAGCTTAAGATATCGTCGGTTTTCGTTGGTTTTAATTCACCGAAAGCGATCAAAACCCTTATTTTCCTTATTTTTTTCGATGGTTTGGGCAATCTGTGTCGTTTGCAAACGCAAGAAGCGTCGCTAATCGTCAGTTTTAAAACATAAGAACACGTGCTGATCTTCTATCAGTCAAACTCACCAAAAACCTTACAGTTCTTAATGCTTTTTAACGATAACACCTCGAATCATGAACGAAAACAACTATACCGGCAAAAATGACGATTATCGACACTTCTTACATATGAAACAACGGCATCGACAAAATCGGCGATAATTGACACTTCTTATATAAATCATGGAGGATAACAACAAAAAAAGACGACAATCGACACTTCCTACAGAAATTATCAACTGTGCCGACGATAATCAAAACTTCTTACAAAAATTATTGATTATACCGACAAAAACAAAAACAATAACACTTGTACATAGCAAAAGGATACCGGCAAAAGGACGATAATACCGGCAAAAGGACGATAATCGATACTTCCTGCATGAATTATCGATGATACCGACAAAAGTGACGAGAACCGATATTTCCTACATAAATTATTGATGATACAAAAAAACCGACGATAAACAACACTTCACATAGAAACTATCAACGATATTGAGAGAAACGATGGTGATCGACCCTTCTTGCATAAACTACTATTAATACCGACAAAAACGACGGTAGTCAACATTTCTTACATAAATTATGGATGAAACAAATAAAAATGACAATAATTGACACTTTCTACAATAATTATCGATTGCGCAAAAGAAAACGACAATTATCAGCGCTTCTTAGTTAAACTATCAATGATACCAAAAAACCACAAAAATTGACGTTTCTTATTAAAATTATGGATTATGCAGACAAAACGCCAATAATCGACCTTTCATGCATAAAATATCGACTAAAAAACGACGATAATTGAATTTTCTCGCATAAATTATTGATTATAAATACAAAACCGACGATAATCATCACTTCTTACAGAAACTATTGATGATACCGACAGAAACGATAGTGATCAACCTTCTTGCAAAAATTATCAATAATACCGATGAAAACGACGATACTCGACACTTTTTTTGATAAATTATCGATTAAACCAACAAAACGAAGTTAATTGACACTTCCTTTTAAA
Organism: Convolutriloba macropyga; assembly: GCF_964194025.1. Taxonomy (NCBI): domain Eukaryota; kingdom Metazoa; phylum Xenacoelomorpha; order Acoela; family Convolutidae; genus Convolutriloba; species Convolutriloba macropyga. Next base: position 30,944,518 of record NC_134473.1, read on the forward strand.
AATATTTTTTGTGCCCACACAAATGACAATTATCGACATTTCTTACTTAAATTATCAACGATACCAACAAAAAGGATGTAATCACCACTTCTCGCGTAAATTATTGGTGACCCAGACAAAAACGATATAACCAACTCGTCTTATATAAACTACCAATGATACCAATAAAAACGTAATTGACAGTTCTTGCATAAATTATCGATGATAATGGCAAAAACGACGATAATCGACCCTTCTTGCATAAATTATCAAGAATACAACAAAAAGATGGAATAAATACGTCTTGAATAATTTGTTGCTGATACCGACAAAAAGACACTTCTTACATAAATTATCGATCAAACCAACAAGACGATGGTCATCAACATTTCTTGCATAAATTATTGATGACAAGGGGAAAATGACGTTAATCGGCACCTTTTACATACATTATCGATGATACCGACAGATGATAATCGACAATTTCTGCATAAATTATCAATGATACCAACAAAAACGACATCAGTTGACACTTCTTACATAAATTATAGATGATACCAACAAAAAGAACCTTTTTTGACACTTCTTACACAAATTATTGATGATAACCACACCGACAATAATCGACACTTCTTATATGAATTATCGATGATAACGAAATCGTCAAAAATCGACAAAAAACGACTCTTTTTGAGTCGATTTGGTCGCTATTTAATCATTCGGGGTACCATAGGTGTCCCAAGAAGCCGAATAAATCTTTTTATTTTTCTAATGTAACAATGAAATTAAAACATTGCAGTGTCCTTTTTTACAAAAATTCTTAAGATTTTTAAAACTAACATAACAGGTCGGAAAATGAATTTTCTCAATATATTTTTTCTCTTAAATTATTGCTACTCCTTAGAAGTGAGAAAATATTGTTTTAACTTCGTCAAAATGAACTTTTACAGAATCTGAAAATTAAACTCAGATGAAACAAAATTGTAACATTTGATTGTGTTTTTTTAACATTATTCTTTTTTTAAAAACCATTTTCTTTATTTCGTATTTCTGTAGCCGTGGACATGAAATCTGTTCATGTCTCTCAGTGTTTCGAGGATGGTTCCTGCACATTATGTGGGACCCTGGAATCTTCACTTCCCGGTGCCTGGATCTCTGTGCAATGCAATGACGTCAGACCCTCCACTCACGTGACTTTTTCTGTTCATTCACCAAATGGACTGGAAGAAAACGTTGACAAAATGTTCATATGTGGAGTGGAAGTCATTGGGCGTAAGAGTATTCTGAAAAACTATTTTGTATATTATTGAGACACTTCATGAAAAAGACTTGTGAAAAACAGTCAAAAATCTACAGCAACAACAATTTTCGCCCGTTTTTTTTAGGTTTTTGAATGGTGGGTTACACAATTTTTAAAATGTTTAAAAATAGTCGTATTACGTAAAAACCAATGGAAAAGCAATCAAAAACAGCTCATTTTGTAAAAGTAGGGGGAGAAATTTTCAACTAAGGGAAGCCCCTCAATTTTTTATTTAAAAAGTGTCTGCTTAAATTTTTCCTCTTTTGAATTTTACACCGCACTTCACCCCTAAAAATTGAGTGTATCCAAGACACTTTAAAACTGCTTAATATTTAATTAGTTATCCTGTGTTGTGTTGCATTCCAAGATATGATAAAAAATATTACTCATAGTACAGAACTGCCACAGTGTTGATCAATGTTAAACTTAGCGTTGACAATCAAAGAAGACTTTAGGAAAGGGTAACAATGTATGTGGGATTCCTGTTGCTCACACACAGTACGATACGACTTGAAAAATTAGTCACCTCCAAATACATAGCGAAAAAATACGAGCTTTCAAATTTTTAAAAAATGCTGTTTCGTCAAAATTTTTTTTCCGGTTAATCTCTCTCTCTCTCTCTCTCTCTCTCTCTCTCTCTCTCTCTCTCTCTCTCTCTCTCTCTCTCTCTCTCTCTCTCTCTCTCTCTCTCTCTCTCTCTCTCTCTCTCTCTCTCTCTCTCTCTCTCTCTCTCTCTCTCTCTCTCTCTCTCTCTTCTCTCTCTCTCTCTCTCTCTCTCTCTCTCATCTCTCTTTTCATTTTCAATTTTTCTCTCTATTTTCCTCTATGTTTTTTGTTTGATTTCTTTCCTCCTTTTTATTCTGGACATTTTTGTGAGTAATTGAGTATGTTTGAATCATTTTGACAAAGATAATAACAAACTATAATTTTATATCTGATTTCTTTATATATAAAAACCCGCCTGACATAAAATTCATCTTTTAGATGATACTAGCGCTGAGGTCAACCCATCTTATTAATAGTTGTGACAATTTCTTTTCCCAGCGTCTCTAGCTTGTCACTAACAATAGATTAATTAATGAAAATTGAAAACAGAGAAAATGTCTGGCGTATTTTTTCAATTTTAACATTTTATCAATGCCTTTTGTCCTTTTTTGTACGTAAATCATAACAATTAGCTGAAACCGAGCTCTAACAATTGAATATTGCCTTTCATATATCAATCCCTTTTTTTTCAGAAACAATACTTAAAAGATTTGCGAGTAAAAGGAAGAACTCTTGCTACAAAAAACTAAAACATGATCTGATTTGTTAACGCACTATTTATATGTAGATGGAACAACTGAGGTTGGAACAAAAACTTCAAAAAAGACAGAAGATATATGTAGATACATGAGACAGAACACATTTATTTGAAAACGCTGCATAATTTTGTTTTGAGTTGAAAACGCTGCATAATTTTGGTGAATATGAGTTGACCAATGTTAAAGAAAAAAACTTTGATACTTTTTTCATCTGAGGTAGATTTGTCTGTGGACGCTTCCTTCAAACGCTTCCTTCAAAAAATTCGAAAGTCAGGAAGGCAAAAAATAGTTACCAATTTTTAATGGGAAGGTTTTTATTGCTGTCATCGGTAGCCAAAATAAATTTTTCAGAAGTCCAGAACCCGGCAATGATTTTAAAAAATTTATTTAAACAAAATAATCAATATAAAATTTCGATTGGCACCAAAAGTTAGAAGTGCACTCAATGTTGTTGGCCGTTTTCTGAAGTTGACTACTTGCAAAAATTGAAGCTAGGACTACAACCATATTATTTTTTTGCCTTATTACGAGTTTTAAATAGTATGAAATCTGATTATGTGCTGTTTGGTATGTGAATCAGGATAACTGACGCAACTAGATGCATTATGAAAAGTACATTGAAACTAGAACTTGGTTTGAAAAAAATTAAGGATTATTGAAAAACGAAGGTTTAAGAAAGTTTACTTAGCTGCATTGTTGAGTTTTTCTGAGTTTTTCAATAAGCCAAGAACTCTTAGAATGCCGAGTGCTTGCCCAACTTTGAGAACACAAAATTTAAGCTGCGTTTATTCTGACAACACATCTGGATTATTGAAAATAGGAAAATGTTTGAGATAACAACAGTATTTGATGCCAAGCATGAACAAAGTTCCTTGTTTATGGAAAAATAGTACCCAAAAATATTTAAGACATTAGAGAATATGTAGAGTGAATTATTCTTGCCCTCATCTGTCAATTATGTACCAACCTAGTTTCAACTTAATGTCAAATTTGCAATTATTTATAAAGAAGTTTGCAAATTTTGTAAAAATAATGCATTAATTTTACAAATATTTGCAAATAGGTCTGAATATTTTTGTCTCTTCTTATAGTTCGCAGTGGGCCTTGTAGGGTGATTTTACCTCACAAATCGTTTACAAGATGTACTTTAAACATTTTTCAATTAAATTAGGCAATCTCTTAGGAAAATGACCCACATTGATAAATTAAGCAGAGATCGTCCGGAACGAACTCGGTTCATCGTTTGCAAATTTTTGCAAAATTAAGATTAATTTGCAAAATTTTGCAAATTTGATCTTGTGAAGAGATTTGCAATTTTTGTTTTTACAAATTTGGCATTATTTAGCAAAAATTTGCAAATGTTTGCAAATTTGGCATTAGTTTTGAACTAGGGCAACTAGATAACAAAGCTTTAAAAACTATTCGTGAGCCCTTCGTTCATGCTAAAATATTTTTCAACCGATATTTTTCCTTCGCATGGCAACGAATCAGAACAGAATAAAATATTCCTCTTTTGATCTAAAATCTTATTACTCATTGAGTTGCTGGAAACCGTATCAATCAAAAATCTTCCACGCTAAACTACCTTTAAATTGTTCAGGGTATTTTGTTAAGAAGAGGTTCTAGAAGATTTCGGTATAAACTATGACTTCATCTTCGGAAGTGATTGACAGAATCTTTTCGTCAGCAATCAAATAACCGCAGGGTTTTACAAAGTACTTTTATTCGCCCTAAGATTGAAATGAAATTAAAAGAACAACGAAATAGAAATAACCAATTTTCGCTTGTAGAATAGTATAACTGTTCGTTATACAAAATCACGTCGTTTTTCCCATCCGTTACAAATTTGTGGAAAAAAACATAGCATTGTATGAAATGGCGGAGTGTAACATGAAATGGTGAGTGTTTTAGAAATTTGCCGTGAATAAAAATTTCATTTCTCTAAAGTCTGTTTAAAACTTGAGTATAAATACTATGAAATCGATGAAACAACGTAAAAAGCACAACACATTTTCCTTCTATCACCGTGAAATTAAACCACCAGAACTCTTTGTTTTCAAATTTTAGTCATAGTTTAGGTATGGTTCTCATTGTCGAATTTCTTTCATTTTTACAGGAGCTAACGAGCCGGAAATCAAGCATTTAACAATTGACGAAATAACGGATTCAGCAGTCAAAATATCAGCAGAGATAAACTTTGCCGATGCGATAACTGATGTAACGCTTACGTCACTCTACGAAACAAGATCTCATCAAGTTCTAGTTAATAATGACCACAAAATTGAGCATCAGTCGGCAGACTTGGATCCGGGCACGTCCTACCAGTTCACATTTGAGCCAAAACTTAGCGAAATGGTCGGAGATCCAAAAACTATTGATGTTACCACAAAATTGGGCGATTTGGTTATCGAATGTTCTGAAAATGATGCTATAGATTCTGTAAATGAAATATTTGGAGTCGAAAATGATCAGCAGAATTGTAGTCAAGAACCAAACCTTCTCGCTCAGTTCACGTGCGTTGTCTGCAATTTCGCCATTACTGGCCGATACGATAACATAACAGTATCGATTGAACCTAACTTCCGGACCGGTTTTCGACAATTTACGTCTAGCGATATTCAAATTCTGTTCACGAAGCTCACGCCAGGTGAAAATTACAAAATTTCTGCAGTCGTGCAAGCAGGGCCCTGGTTGGCGCGTAATTTTCGAAGTATTCAAACTCAACCAGCTAAACCTCTCTTGTTTCACTTTGAAGTAAAATTTGATAATTCCATTCAAATGAAGATTCTTCTTCACGGAAAGGGAACTTTGTTCTCGTATCACATTACTAATAACTCCTATTTTGTCAAAAATCATTCTGAAAAGTTTGCAAAATATAAGTATTTAGCTTTTGATCCAATCTTTTATGGTTTGACATTCGCAGCCTTTGTTACAAATAACGGACTAGAAAGTGAGAAAGTTGAAATCCTGCTCGAAGAAGTTAAATTTTTCAATGTAATTATCGGATCTGTCCAAGAAGGCCCCATGTTTTACTTTACTGTCAATTTTACACTCAACAGTCTAGTGTTTGACGAAATACGAGTAACTATTAACCCCGATCTTGACCAGACCGAGAGAATTTTTCCTCGCCCGGATTCGAAGTCAACGTTCATCAGAATTGAACAGTTCCTCTGCGGTCGTGATGTAACTTTTACAATGGTACCGTATGACAAGAGATCAGGACCAGCAGGCCCCGGGATCGAGACTGGGCTGAGCCTGGAACCTTGCGTAGCTTTTTCTCAGTTGCAAAGCAGTGTAAATTTGCTGATTAATGAACAAAAATCCGAAATCTCTGTGACAATTCCAATCAAAGGAGAAGTTTCAGAAATTGACTTGCATTTCTCGGACCGAGATGGAAACATACAGGATTTTCAGCTCAACAGTAAGTATCATATCGAAAACTTCCACTTTTGACCAATGGCTATGTTTAAAATTTCATGCATGTTAAATCAAATAAAAAAATTCAAGGAAAATTTTTTCTACGATCTGGAATGTTCTACCGTTTTTTTTAAAATGCGTCATTTTTTTCTAAAACTTTCACCAGCGAAGCTTATTATCTACCACAAATAATTGACAATCATTTTTCAAAATCGTTGTTTTCAGTTTCTTTGAAATTAAAATTAGGTTATAAACCAGCTGAAAAACATGCTTAATTATATCGCAGTCACTCTTGTTGTTAGAGCTCGCAAATGCTTCCATAAATGGATCATAGAGATTCAATAAATAAAATTGATGGAACCAATTTATTTCCACTTAATGAGAGGAACAAAAATTTCAGTTCAAATTCCATGTGCTATTGAAAAATATTTCTGAATCATTTTGAAACTTTACATGATTTTGAAATAACTGTTTAAACTGTTTGAAATCTATTTTGCATTGGTTTCAGAATGGCGTGAAACAGATCATCTGTCGAAATCAAATCAGTTTTTTTTAAAAGAAAATGTCCTCAAACTTCTAGTTTTTAAATCGATATATTTTAAACAAGCAAAATAATCCGATTGTGCTAAAAAGAAAGTTCAACAAATTTACGCAAGCAAACTGCAACAAAATTGAGTTTCTCGTTTTGGATTTGTTGTTTAAAAAAAGATTCACAGTTGTAATCGTTGTGAAAAAAAGAGTTCCATAGGTATAAGGGAAATAAAAAAAGTTTAGAAGTCAAAAAAGTTAGGCAACTGTCAGAAAAACTAATGAAGTCAAGTTATAACCCAAATTTTTCACAATTTGAAATCTGACTTTTGTATTTCTTACCTCCCATTTTTAAAAGTTATAGTATTCTTCTTTATCATTCCTGGCCTGGGACCGAAAATTGTGGAGTTACTGAAACAAACTATTGGAATGTTGATTTACTGTGGTCGGAAAGTGTACTTACACAGTTCAACGAAACAAGCAAAACAAGCAGGAAACAAAAATACAGGACTAGAGACAATAATTTATTTCAAAATTGTTATAATTTCGGGTCAACAATAATAACAACAAAAACTGACTAATAATGTAATCCAAATGTCATTCATAATTTTAATTTTCACGATCCGCAAATGGTTCAGCTGGAAATGGTTTTTTTGTGATTAATTTTAATTCACACAGGCAAATGTTTTCAGGGATATCAAATAAAATTGTTACTTGTCAACGTTCGACGGACTGTTTTAGAGTAAAGAAGATTTTGTCTTAAGAAATCAAAAACTAAATTGTAGCTGGATTGACTAGAGTGTTTATACAGAGACCTTATGCTTGTAGTTTGTAAAAATAAAAAACTGCTGATGATTATATTTACAAGCTGCATTTTGTTATCCGTTTTCTCAGTGAGGTGAAAAACATTGCAACAATATTTTGTGTGAAAAAAGTAAAAATAAGTGTTGCTTTTTGTGTCCCATTTTGTGAGTTGGTTTTATTGATGAAAATGATTCAAGCATTAATTTGAAGCTGCTTCTAGATACCGTCTTGCATAAATGAAAAAAAATATGCGTGTTCGTTGCGAAAAATATCTTTGTCGTAGGCCAAAAATAATTAAATGGACAAGAATGGAGAGCCCAAAAATGTCTTTTGGCAAAGATAATGAATATGATAAAAATTCAAAAAATCCATCAACGGCTCAGACGGCTTGAGGAAAATCAATTAGGAGCTGTAATATAAACGTGTACTAGGGTTCATTTCGTCCACATACGTATTTTAATGTTTGTAAGTCATTGTTTTGAATCACTTTTTGCCGGATAAATTTTATGAAATCTTCATTTAAGAAAATGGAAGATAGTTACTCAGAATTTGGAGTCAAAAATATCTGATAGTAGAAACTCCAGTTGACAAAAATAAACTTGCAATCGTTGCTTATTGATTTTCAGAGCTACTTTTTTACGTTGTTTTTTAGAGCTACAATTGTTGATTTTAAAACCTACATAACGTCTGTAAAATCAAGTGTGATAACTTTTTATTTTAGTTATCAAAACAAAGGACGCCTCAGCAGAAAAGATACGCTTACATTTTTAATCATTAATGACTAATTGTATAGAATCAGGATAACATCTGCTTGAAGATTATAATAATGTTTCAATTAATTTGCAAAAAATTTAGAATATTTTGAATTCAACTTGCAATTATGCTGTATTATTATAAGTTCATCCTGCAAGTTTCGTTCAAAATTTTGAGTTCTCCTATAATTTTTCGGGTTACTTTGCTACATTTGGTGGTTGGTCGAGCTGAGAAGTTGCAAAATCTAACGCAGTCAAGTTAAAAGCCGACTTTTAAAAGCCCAGAATTTCCAATAAAAATTTTGGGGTTCTTCCCTCTTCATTTTTCTTTTCGGTGGTTTTACATTCCTTCTTTTTCATTCCGGGCCTAGAAGCAGCAGTGGCGGAGTTACTGAAAGAAACAATTGTAATGATGGTATATTTCGGCAGCTTGGCGAACTTGCACAGTTCCCCAAAACAAAAAAAACAAAGAATAAACAATACAAACAGGACAAAGGAAAAAACTAGTCCCAATTTTTCTATAGTGTCGATTTAATCACAATGACATTAGCTGGCAATTATTTTTTAGAACGTCTTATCTGATCACAACTTATTACAACAGCAAATAATGAAATGGATTTTTCTTGGTTTTGTTATTGCATGTACAGAGAAGTGTTTTCAGAAAAATTAAATAAAATTGTTTGAGATTTATTTCTATTGGATATATAATAAGTAATCAATGTTTTTATTTAGCTGGATTGGTGGGAAAACTTTTTAATGCAGAGAACAATTTTTGTGTTTGTGGTTTGTTAAAAAGAGATATTGGGTTATAAAATGGCTGCTGGGAAAAATGACGCCGGTGTTTCTTTTTGAGTGTATTTTTCGAAGTAACATGTTTGACGAAAAAATAATTCAAGCACAAATTTGAAGCTGCTTCTAATTATCATCGTCTTCCGTAAAATATATAAGATCATGTTGGTTTCTCCAAAAAATATCTTTGTCAGTTACTCAAAAAAATTTTATGCCAAAGATAATGAATATGACAAGATCGCAGAACATCCACCAATGAGGTCAAGTGGTTTTTGGAAAAATAATTTGAAATAGGAACATAAACAAATATTAGCGTGCATCTCGTCAGAAAATTTATTTTAATGGTGGAAAGCTGTTTCATTAACTCAATTCTATGACTAATTTTTTAATGATATCTTCATAGAAAAATTTATTTATCGTGACTCGTATTTAGGTGCCAAATCTTTTTAATGGTAAGAATTCACATTTGATGAAATCAGACTTGCAATCATTGTCTATTGATTTTAAGAGCTACAATTTTGCGCCCCATATATTACTCTTTGTTTGGTTAAAATTTATATCCATTTGTTAATATTTCATAATCAATCATTACTTATCTTGAATAACTACCATTTTAAAACAAACTCAAAGATCGAATTTTACATAACATTTTATAGAATTTTACATACTTACATATAGTTTAACAAATGTTTAAAACTTTTTATAAAAAAATTACAAGTTTTACATATCTTATTATCCTGGTCTCATCAATTTGCTTATGATTTCTGGCTGTAAGCCCCGGTTCTGAAAACCGCCATGATGTTGCGAAGGGTTAGTTCTGTGGGCTTTGCTTCATTTCCAAGTAACCAGAACCGACCACTTTCTTATGCAGTACAGCTTCAATCCCCCCACCCCCACCCCCAATACCCCCACCCCCAGGACCAAATACAATAATTTATTTCAAAATTGTTATAATTTCGGGTCAACAATAATAACAACAAAAACTGACTAATAATATAATCCAAATATCATTCATAATTTTAATTTTCACGATCCGCAAACGGTTCAGTTGGAAATTGTTTTTTTTTGTGATTGATTTTAATTCACACAGGCAAATGTTTTCAGTTTGCCCCCCCACCCACCTACCCTTGTTCACATAAAATTTCATAACGGGGCTTATAAATGGCCGGCACTTCAGAAAGTTTCTAAATGCAAACTACGTGCTTCATACCTGTGTATTGCTTTTTTAGGCCAAGGACACGAAAAATGTATTTCCATGTCTTCAAATTCATCGGACTACGATGAGCAGTGCATATTTTCTACAAAAGTTGGTGCCGTGGACGTCGCATTCAACATTAGCATTACCATAACCGGTACCAATGGGAAAATCTCGGAACATTTCTATTTGTTGACATCAACTGCGCCCGTTCCCAAGTTCCAGGGGTGCGTTGGTATCAGAAGCCAGCTAGGAAGTAATCCAGGAACTGTTCAATGTTTTGTGGAATGGCATCGCGGAATCGAAGGTATCGACTCTGTTTATGCATTTTTGACGGACTTCGAAGGAAAGTCGACGCCAAATAGAGGTAAAAAACATCAATGCTTCAATAGAGCAGCCCTGGGTTGACCAAACTTACTTACCATAAAACAAACCGTATATGGCACCTTACTTACCATAAAACGAACCATATATGGCACCTTACTTGCCATAAAAACGAACCATATATGGCACCTTACTTACCATAAAACAAACCATATATGGTAACTTACATAAAAAGGTCCATATATGGCTCGTTGGACTGTTTAGCAGCGAAATTCAAAAATTTTTAATATCATTGCAAGTTTTCATATGTTTAGCAAGTTCCCATAAAATCCATATATAGCGTTTTATAGTTGGTAAGCTTCTTTTATGGTTAACCGGGGCTAAAGAGGGAACTTGACCGAGGGTTTTCCATAGGGACACTCTGCATCGATAATTTATTTCCTTTGAAAACTCTTTAAATAATTAATTAATATCTGTTTCAGAAGCAGTTGCTTCCCCTACTTCGGACGTTGTGTTCTACGTGCATTTCCAATCGGAATTGACCGCATTGTCAGATGTGAGGAAGTTCTAAAAAAATTGCTCGAAAAGAAGTCGAGTAACATGTTTGATAGTTCTAGAAGGATGACGTCAAGTAGGCGTCTAGCAGAATGCGAGAAAGATAGAAATGAACCAAAATGATACCCACTATCTAATGGCCAGTTTCGAAAGAATGTTTTAAGCTGAATTGCTGCCTAAATTTTTCTAAACCGAATGGCCTAACGAACATATTAAAGAATCCGTATTATCATAAAAATATCATTTTTTCTTGTTCTGCTAGATGCCCATTCGGCTAGAACTCCTGGCTTCCATCATGGGCAACAGTAAAACAGTGAGAGCCTATCGAATCTTTTGCACAATGTATTTTCCAATGGCACATTCTTGACGTTGAAGTGAATTTATAATTTTATAACTGAAAGAAGAAGGAAACAAAAGTGATAACTATAAATTGCGGGAAAATTAAGAAACGAGGCGAACTTGATTGTTGCCCATTCGAGTATTGTCATTTTCGAAATGTATTCGAACAAATATTTTTCATTTTCAATTAGGGCAGTTCATAGAAAATATTTCTACTATGAATCTATGTTATCATTTAGCCAAGAAAAAAACGTTTTCACTTTATTATTCCAAGATCGGACAACATTAACATCGAGTCGCGCATAGGGGTGACCAAATTTTTATTATGAAGTAACACAAGAAGTCAAAAACATATTATGGAAAGAAAGAAAAAAACGAAAGAGAGAGAGAGAGAGAGAGAGAGAGAGAGAGAGCGAGAGAGAGAGAGAGAGAGAGAGAGAGAGAGAGAGCGACAGAGAGCGACAGTGAGTGATAGAGAGAGAGAGAGAGAGAGAGAGAGAGAGAGAGAGAAGGAAGAAGAGAGAGAGAGAGAGAGAGAGAGAGAGAGAGAGAGAGAGAGAGAGAGAGAGAGAGAGAGAGAGAGAGAGAGAGAAGAGAGAGAGAGAGAGAGAAGAGAGAGAGAGAGAGAGAGAGAGAGAGAGAGAGAGAGAGAGAGAGAGAGAGAGAGAGACTGTGAGCGATAGAGAGAGAGAAGAGAGAGAGAGAGGAGAGAGAAGAGAGGAGAGAGAGAGAGAGCGACAGAGAGCGACAGTGAGTGATAGAGAGAGAGAGAGAGAGAAGGAAGAGAGAGAAAGAGAAGAGAGAGAAAGAGAGAGAGAGAGAGAGAAGATAGAGTGGGAAACAGAGAGAGAGAGAGAGAGAGGAGAGAGAGAGAGAGACTGTGAGCGATAGATGAGAGAGAGAGAAGAGAGAGAGAGAGAGAGAGAGAGAGAGAAGAGAGGAGAGAGAGAGAGAGAGAGAGAGAGAGAGAGAGAGAGAGAGAAAGAGAGAAGAGGTGTGAGTGTGTGTGAGAGCGAGAGGAGAGAGAGAGAGAGAGAGAGAGAGAGAGAGATTGAAAAATATGACCAAAACATTCATCGCGTGGTTGTGGGTGAGCAGTTTAAACAACGTTTGAATCCTGGATATCGTGAATCTTTCTTAATTCGTGATAGCAAACCTGAATTAAGAACTAGTTACATAGAGACAAAATTTTGAACAATGTTGAATTTTGTTTCTCTCATGCCTCACTTTTTCTAGAAACAATCGACACTACTGTCTAAATTAAACCAAATTCGAACGTAACCTTTCAACCTTTGATTGATTTCTTTTAAAATGACAGATAAATTAACAAAAAACTTAACACTTAGCCCAAAAAAATGTTCCCACAAAGAAACAGAAAAAAAGAAATGTTTTACAATAACTTATCGCAATTAGTCTTTTATAATTTTTTGAATCCTTGACATTGTAGTTGAGCTTCGTTTATTTGAACTTCACCAATTCTTAGCAAGTGTAAAAAAATAAACCTCTATGTGAGACTAGGAACAAAAATTTTATACTCTGCGTTTACTTAGACACTTCACACTGACTTCAATAGACTCCATTAACTTGATCACCACAATTTTTCACTGAAATCCTTGTGATGGCGCTTCCATTGAGTTAATTTTTTGTTTATTGTTGTTGCCAGAAACTTGCTGTTTATTACTTTAAAACGCTCAATTAGGCGATAGAGAGTCATTTTGCTGACTTTTAGAATTGCTATAAAAGTATTAGAGGCTGTTTCGACTCAGCTTAGACTTTCTTCAAACTTTGCGATTGTATTAGTCTTGCTCATGAAAAACTGAGCATTATTTAATACTCTGAGACATTTTCCACTTATTAAATTCATATGGAATAAATAACTAAAAACAGATAATTTAACGATTACAGAAAAATCGCTCATCAGTTGCAGTCTTCGTTATCGCAAAATTGGGTATTTATTTGTATTTCGAAACAAAAATTTGCTGCTCATTTTTAGACCATGGTATGCTTGAAATATATGTCATTTTTCAAAGTGTATTTTGTGCAGTCAGCTGTTATTATATAGTTTAGCAAAATTCGCTTCTGAGGTTGCCCTAAGAATGTAACAATGAGATACGCTATAACTTAATCTCTGAAAAATTGATCAAGAGAAAAATTATAAAATCTCGGAAAATTTCTACTCGATTTTGATGGGATTACAGCCCGCTGACAAAAGATAGCAAATGTAGTCACTTGCATGTAACCGTTGTTCACGGAAAAACCAAAGAGCAGCTCAAATCTTGTTATTGCTGTTTTACAGGGTTGTTGATGCAATGAGGTTTGACAAGGTGCAATATTTTTTTTGTTATTTTCTTTGGGTTTCGCTATAGTATTATTTTTGCTTTTGATTTTATTGCTGAATTGATTGCACATTGACAACAATGTTTTTCTTCAATATTTTTCCTATGCAAGGATTTCTTATTTTGAGTGGTGTTTTTGTTGTTGCCATTCTGTTTCCATTTTTTTTTCATGATAATTACAGATGAAACCAATTGTGCTGCAATTATTTTCAATGAGTTTTTAGCATTGCATGGTTATTGTTTTGTAAAACATTACTTTGCAGAGCCAGCCGTGATTTTTAGAGGGAGGCTTTGCCTTGAAGGTCAAGTTCATTTCCAACCCTCCTTTTTAAAAAAAACACCATAGCTTTTATGAGGGTTTAGGCGTTTTATCCTTCAGAAAACAACAACAAACCGATATCTCATACAATGAATGAAAAAATGACTTTCCTAAACATTTGTGAAGTTACCTCAAACACCGAATACTGTTTTTGTACTTCCTACTTGACTGGCATAGCAAGCGTTCGTCAATGCTATTCAATTTACAACAACGTTCAACAACAACTGGCTGGATAACTCAGGAATTCACAAAGTTACTGAAGTGTGTCTAGAATCCAATTGGGTTCTTCAAAGTGTTGGATCATCGCGCAGCCAGGGGATCGTTTACACTGAGGACTTCAAGTATGAACATAATTTTCGTTGATTATTTTCGTTGATCAATACCCCCCACAATCCCAAATGTTTTAATTGGGAAAAAATTAATAGGGAATCCCCCCCACCCACAGTGAACAACAGATCTGGAATCTTCATCCTCTAAAAATTTTTTTACAAAATAGTTTTATAAGGTCTCAGAAGAATATTTATGATTCCATACAAATAGATCTTTTGAGACACTAAAGAGATATTGCATGATGAAGCTCCAGCAAATATGATCAACAGAGTTAATGACTAACGCCAAAATTTCAATGAGAAAAGTATTTTGTTAAGATTTTATACATTCTCATAAGATAAAATGTCTTCTCATGAGGTCCAAAAAGACAATAAGGCATAGCAGTTATTGCTTTCCATTTAAGATTCTAAAAAACTTTGACCTGTGACACTTCTCAGAGTTTTATAGCACATAATATTGAACTAACATCCGAACCGTCGTAATTGCATTTCTATAACTTACAAAATGTGAAGCAACAGAACTTTTGAGATCTCAAGAACTTCCCTGTCGGTTCCGGTTTTCAAAACATTAATAGTATTGTTTTTCTTTTTTAAAAAAAAGAGTCAACAGTTGTCGGCTTATAAATGTTTTCGAAGTATTTGCTGCAATATCAGCCAAAATAAACAAAGCAACACGTATTAAAACAGTAAATTTCGGTATTATTGTTTTGAGTCTTTTGATAAAAATAGTGATGTTTGGTTCTTTCTGATTAATAGAAATGTTTTTTTACTACGATCCATTATAAAGTTCTCTTGTTTTTTTTCCGCTGTACTTTACATTATCGTGTTAAAGAACCCAGGTTTTGGTCCAGACCCAAATTGAGCTATGATCAGACCCAATCTAGCGCACACCCCAGTGTTCCCAGACCGAAATTACAGGGTCTGGAAAGCGGTTCGAGCGCACAATAGTCTGGACCATGGTCTTATTTCGGTCTGATCAGAGGTCAATTCGGTCTGGACGGTCTGATCATAGTCTTTATAGTCTGGACCATGGTCTGGGTTCGGTCTGATCAGAGGTCAAATCGGTCTAATTTCGAGTGCATTTTTTTCAATTTTTTGGTTTTTTATTGAGGGATGGTGGCTCTGCCAAGAGGCAACAATAAAGCAGCGTTCCGATCAGACACTCATCTAAAGTCCGATGACTCTGTCAGAAACAAAGAGTCCAGCTGATAGCAGATGCCGGTCCCCTCAAGAGGAAGTTTTGCTTAACTGAAGACCACGACGTTTCTTGTGGAAAGCTGTCTAAGTTCATCCATTGAGTCAGAAATATGAACTAAGGGGTATGGTAAATAATGTTTTTCTCAACAGTTAGGTTTCGTTTTCATTAGCAGTATTTTCAGAATTGGTTTATCCTTAGATGATTTTTACACTGCAAACACCAGTTTTTATGAAATGAATATGTTATAGCAAAATTAAGAGAATTGTTCATAATTGAAATCTTTCTCTGATCAGACTATTTTGAGCGCACTTGAGTCTGATCACAGTCTGATTAAGGTCTGGGCAATGATCTGAAATTGAGTCTGGACCATGGTCTGAAGATGGTCTGAGCATAGTCTGTTTATAGTCTGGACAATGGTCTGAATTTGGGTCTGATCATAAGCGCACTATAGTCTGGACAGTGGTCTGGGCTTGGTCTGATCAGAGGACATTTTGGTCTGGAAAGTCTGATCAGAGATCATTTTGGTCTGTAAGGTCTGATCAGAGGTAAATTCGGTCTGCAGTGTCTGAGCAGAGGTCATTTCAGTCTGCATAGTCTGATCATAGCTCAATTTGGGTCTGGACCTAAACCTGGGAATATAAAGCACTCTTCATATTACACGGTCGTAACAGGTCAGGAGTTTTTAAGATGCTATAAGTTATGTACTATTTACTATATTCTCATCAGATTTTAACACCTTATCAAATTTTACTTGTTAAATGACTAGGAGTGCATCCAATCTCATACTGGTTCTATTTTATGGTTATCCACATGAAATCAAACGATGTGTGAGCTATTTTGGTTGATAGGTACCAGATCAATTTTGGCCAGATAACAACCGGCCTGAAGATGGCGCTACAAACACCAAATATCCCAAATGCCAGAGAGACCAAGTTCACTTACGATGGCATACGAATCAATTCCGCTGGTTTCGTCCAAGTCTACAAAGATTACAGCGAATACGTGAGTTTCACATATATATTTATTATACGTTTTCCATCTGATTAAAACAGTCAGAACTTTAAACTTTAGTTTGTTTCTCGAATCTACCAAATAAAATCAAAACAGCTCTTTGATTTTGTCGATAGATGCTAGATGAATTTTTTCATATATATATATATATATATATATATATATATATATATATATATATATATATATATATATATATATATATATATACATATATACATATATACATGTATATACGAAATGAGGCATGTCAATGATCTAGTTGTTGTGACTTGCCATTTCGTTTCGAAAAGTAGCAAACAGTTTTAAGCCTTTCGGACAGCTTTATTGGTAACTTCTAGATAGTGATGAAAGCGATTGGTTTTTCGATGTGATGTGTTTAGTAATTTTTGTGTGTTGTTTCTTTTAAATTGAAATTTCAATGATTTTTAGGCGGTTATTTGTTTAGGATAGGTTAAGAAGCGAAAAAATGCTGCAAATTCTGTTTATAATCTGGCAAGATCTTGCAAGAAAATTTTGCAAGGTTATGCATAATGTTGCAAGATTTTGCAAGAATAATATCCTGAATCGACTAGGGTTTGAAAAAGGAATCCCAGGTCTGGGTACAGACTTATGAAAAGACAAGGCAAACAAAGTCGAGTTAAAGTGTTTTCATGGGTTCATCATTGGTCTTTTCGTAAGCCTGCTTTTTTGCGATCAAAATTTTCCGTGCAAATTTGCATATAACGTAGCCAGCGTGTATGCTATATCATTTTCATTGATTCATATGAACCACATATCCCTCAACAACCTGCATTACTTTTTTAAAAAAACTAGTTCATAAATTTGAAAGGGAAAACCAACTGAATAACGCCGAAATTTTGTTATTGCTAAGGGGACTAGGACCAATACACTTAAGCTAGCTGGTTTCATTGAATCAAGTAATGTGGTAATATACTCGAGCTGCTATATCTCTTTATCTTAAGATTTGCTGAAAATTTAAGGATTTTGGCAGTTTTAAAACTGTTTCTTAAGTTGGACTGCTCTGGTTGGACTCCAAAAAGCGGAGGAAAAACGTGGTGACAACAAAAATTCGAGAACTTGCAAATTTTTTTGAGCTGTTTTTCTCATTGCGTGTGTTCTTAAGACCAGATGAATGAGGTTGCAACGCATTCAGTATACTAATGCGATTACTTCTGCAGAATATTCGATCGATTGCTAAGAACTTTTCTGAACTTGAAACTTTCCTAGCCGAGACATCAGAACCCGAAGTAATAGCACTTACTGAAACTTGGCTTTCAAAAAGCCCCACTCATGATTATTTTTCTTTAAAAAACTATCAAAATTTGGTAGTCGCTAACAGGGAGAAAAGAGGTGGGGGTGTTGCATTTTATGTTAGGAAAATTCTTGCCTATAAAATTGTTGCAAAGCTTGAGCTGAATGAATTGCAGATTCTTAAAAATTTTTTTGCATCCGTTCACATTTTTAACAGTTGTGTTCAAATCGCCTTCTACAAAATGTGGTTTTCTGTTAAACCAGCTGACAGAAAACATACTCAACTTAAACATACCCTTGGGTCAGAAACACTTGGTTTGTGGGGACTTCAATATAGACTTGCTTCGTAGCAGTAGTGCATCCGAATTGCTTAAAGGCACGTTAAGACTCTTTGAGTTAGAAAGTATGAACTCGGAATCAGTAACCTGAACATGTAGAGGTGAAGGCACATCAGTAGACCTTTGCTTTGCTAATCATGACGTAACAGTGTCCATTGTAGAAACGGCTATAACAGATCATTTCACTGTACTTTGTGACACAGATTGAGATGTGCAACATTGACGATAACGAAAAATGCAGCTATAGGTGTTGGAAAAAGCTAAAAAATTAACACACACTATTAAATATGAATTTTGTTTTACAACACGAATTAGTAAAGAATGATAAAATTTTTACGTATGGAACAAGTGAGGTAGCGTTCACAAAGTTTTTTGAGATTCTTGCTCAAGTTTTGAAAAAATATGTTCCGAAAGAAACAAACAAGTCTACTAAGAGAGCGAAAAAATGTTGGGTGGATAATAAGGTTAAAAAAAGATGTCAGCGCAAGAAAAAGCTATATCAGGAATACATTCACTGTAAAACACAAGAAAATTGGTTAAAGTTCAAGCAGCAGCGAAACAAAGCCAAAGCAGTTATAAGACAGTCTAAAAGGAAGTACTTTGATGTATATCTCTCCTGCAAGGAAAAACAAGGGAATAAAAACTTTTACAAAACAATGAAAAGTCCGAAACCCTCAGCTGCAAGTCTCAATGATGATGACCTTAGCCCAAATTGTGAAGTGTTCAATACTTTCTTCAGCACAATAGGATCTGACTTAAACAGTAAGTTTGACTCTAGTCCAAATTTCCCCCTTATTGACAAAGTACCAGCAACTATGTTACTTCATGGCACTAATGAAAAGGAAATAGAGTGTATTATAGATAAATTATCAAATAAAATCTCTGAGGACCAGTATGGAATCAGCAACAAATTCCTTAAAGCAGTTAAATGGACCATAGCACCCCTTTTGACTGACTAAATAAATCGATCAATTGCAGACGGCATTTACCCAAACTGTTTGAAAACAACCAAAGTTGTTCCTATACACAAGTCAGGAGACAAGAGCGCTTGTTCTAATTACAGACCTATTTCCTTATTACCTACTGTAGGAAAAATTTTTGAAAAAATTCTCAAGTCGAGAATAGTAGACTTTCTGGACAGAAACAGCGTCTTTACAGATAAACAGCTTGGCTTTCGTAATAAAAGAAGTACAGTGGACGCTATAGCAATTGTGATGGATAGCTTAAGGTCAGACAAAATCACTAGTACAAAAAGCTGTTGCGCATTTTTGGATCTAAAAAAGGCTTTGGATACCGTAGATCACAACCTGTTGTTGAAAAAGTGTGAACTTTATGGTCTTAGAGGCCATGTTCTGGAATTAATTACTTCCTACCTTACTGACCGAAAGCAGTTTGTACTACACAACAGCCTAAGGTCTACAGTTTTAGCAATAAACTGTGGAGTTCCACAAGGCTCAGTTTTAGGACCCATTTTGTTCCTTTTGTATATAAATGACATGCCGAAAGTCTGCCATACTCTTAAGGTCACTCTTTTTGCTGATGACACTTGTTTGCATTGTAGTTACGATAACAAAAACATTGATTGCGTACAACAAGATCTAACCAAAATTGAGAAGTGGCTTGGTGAAAATAAACTAACGTTAAATCAACAAAAAACATACTTGTTGACCCCAAGCTCTCCATTGCTAACTAATAGGGCCAATTTTTCTTTCAACGGTGTGACTATTGCCTATGCACAAGGTGTCAAGTATTTGGGATTACATATTGATATGAACCTAACTTTTAAAGAACATGTTATGTTCGTTCAAAAAAATTTTTGGCATTATTCAACCGCTACAATTTTTCAGACAGTTCGTAAGTCAAAAACGAATGCTGCATTTATACAAGATCTACATACAACCTGTTTTCCAATATGGAGTTCTGATTTATGGCTCTGCTAATAAAACAGATCTCTTGGCGCTTGAAAAAATACAAATACTGGTGTGGAGAATACTCTTTGGTGTTAAAGTTTAACTCAATTAACAACATAAGACAAAAGAATCGTTTACTATCAATACGTGAACTGCATTGTTTATGAACTGATGAAGTATCTGAGTAAAATTATAAGAAATGAACAACATAACACAGAGTTAAATGATGTCATTTCCAAAGATGAGATAGAAGTTATTACAAATGATTCAAAAAGAATCAAAACAATTAAAAATAGGTCGAAAGGCACTAAGCAAGAAAGCAAAATTCTTAAGTGGCGCTTACGCAAACTGTTTAATGTTTTAGTGAAATGGGATGTCAGCATTGTCTTAAAAATTGTTCAGTGTAAATCCAAACAACTGCCGCATTTACTTCATGATCTGAAAGATAATTATATTTGTGACAATGGGGAACTCGTAAAGGCTTTTTGGTAAGACTTCGCTCTTTTGGTGTTTTCTTTGTTTCTGTATTAAAATCAAAGATGAATTGTGTTTTTTCCAGTTCAGTTTTTAACTTTTGATTTAGTTCGGGGGATGGGTGTTGGAGGTAAACAAAATCGTACAACCCATAAAGAAGCAATTTGCTCTTAGGCACCACTTGACAGGCTTAATGCCTTATTGGTGTCCTTTCAGATACATTTAGATACAAAAATTGTATTTACAGTATCTGATAACATTTTATCATTATTTGAAATGCAAGTTATTAAATTTATTCCCTATAACTTCTGTTATTCATTGCTTTCAATATTTGCAATTGTTTTTAAGTATTCGCATTTTTTAGAAATTTATCTTTCTCAGATGGCTCTATGGAAACAGCCGTTTTTTAAATATCAATAATAATGATTTTATTCGAAATAAATCTTACCACAAGAACTTCTGAAAAAAGCGCTGAAATGGCGCTTTTAATTTCGACCCGGGTTACAATGTTGAATTATCATATCTATTAGGACTGAAATCTAGCTGGTTCGTCACAAATTTGGTCATATTTTCAGGGCGAGATTGCGATTGATTTGACCAAAACAGGAGGGTGGAAATCCGTTTTTCTGAGCAATGACGGACATCTGATGGCTTCAAAAGGAATCGCACAATGCGATACTGATCTTCTGACAGAGACAGTGCCTATCTCTTCAGGTAAGTGTCAAACTAGATCTGAGTTAAGTCTGAACTCGATTTCTAGCACTTCGGCTGTTACGAAAACTAAACAACCCAAGTTCTCTGGGTGGTAGCAGGAATTAAGAACATTTTTGCTTAGAACAAATTCTTTCAGTGATTGTTACGTGAACTCTATCCTTCAAATGTTTTTGTAAGAGATCTCAAAAGAAAAACTACATTGAGTACAAGGAGGCTCGTTAATGTGCGTTTGCACATGTTGTTCCGACCGAGCACATGTACATTTTTGACTTAATTATCAACCAAATGAAGAGATAATCAAAAATAGATGTTTGAGTTTAAACAAGTCGTTACACACACTCAAACTACTAATTGAATTACATAATGCCATGCCTCATGACAGCGCTCACGAGGTCTGCCATTAAAAGGAATATGAGAAAAAGAAACAAACAACAAAATAAGCAAAAACAAAAAAATGCACGGCAAGAACTCAATATCT
Source organism: Convolutriloba macropyga (assembly GCF_964194025.1). Lineage (NCBI taxonomy): Eukaryota > Metazoa > Xenacoelomorpha > Acoela > Convolutidae > Convolutriloba > Convolutriloba macropyga. Next base: position 30,966,165 of record NC_134473.1, read on the forward strand.
AAATTTAAAAGCACCTAATAACAACTCAAAATGCAATCAGATAAAACCATAAAAACACTTTTACTTTTTCAGAACTAAACAGCAGATGAGACATTTTGCCTAATGAAACTAGGTATTAATTCGACAAGAAAGAAGAAAAAATCAGGCGAAAATCAAAAATCAATCAGCTTTTTTCAAACCAGAAATAAATTCAAACGTTTTAATATAATCAACTTTTAATGAAATAATTCAGGATTAGTTTACTGAGAAATCTTTACGAAACCATAAGTACCTCTCTTCGGTTAGAATAAGCCATAGAAACGGACTAAAGATGCAGATAAACTAAAAAATACCAATGATTTGAGAAAACACAAATTATTCCAGCCATTAAAGTCTTTATCTATAATCTGAATATTGTCTACTTTTCAACTGTTATTTATCATAATTCAGCTAAAATTATACTGAAAGATTCAGAATTTCATTTCGGCTTCATTGAAAATCATTGGGATTTGTTATTACACGAATGAGCTAAAAGAAGAGGAAAAGAAACAAACATTGAACCAGAAAGAAAATATATGAAAACGAAAATACTATTCCAACAACAAAACATCAGTTAAGACACAATATCAATAAACAAACTAATTTTTGAAGTACATAGAATTAGTGGGGACCTCTCAAAGATGGGACTAAAATACAAGTTGACGAAAATAACAAAAAACAGTGGAAAGTTTTTTAAAAAAGATCAAAATCATAAGTTTTCACACTATTCTCTATGAGTTGCCGGAATTGAGTAAGATCATGCAACTAATACTCAATCAGAAGTTTTGAGAGCTCTCAGTATTTTACGTCGATACAAAAATTTAAATAAAATAGGCAAAACAGCAAAATAAAAAAAATTGAGAGAGAGAGAGAGTGTGTCGAAGGCATTGAAAAAGGAACTTTTCGGAACAAATAATTTCAATTGGGATTCTCTTCTAACAGTATGACATCAAAGAATTAGAAAGAAGATTTTAGTAAACTCGTAGTATCAACTTCATTGAATTCAACAGCTTTAAAGTGAAGTCAATAAATACACTAATTTATGAATCGACAGAAAGACGAAAATTTTTGTCGTCAATAACTCATCTATAGGACATCTCAATGATTTTTACAACTATGAAACAGACAATAAATACAGGCATAGACCAAAATTTCACCAGAAACATGCGAGAAGAAAGTGTCAAAGCCATTTAAACCACAAGCTTTTCTCTGAATACTTTATCTATAATAAACTGAACGTCTTCTCTAAGCCAATTGAAACTATCATTTTTAGGATAAAGTAACAAGATATCAAAAATTAGAATAAATTATTGAAACTCGTGGCATCTAAATCATAATACCAATAGTTGGAAAATAGAACCACTCAGCCAATTAATTTTGGTGGCAGTAGAAAGGAAGGGGTTCCTGTCATTATTACAGTTCACAAAAATCAGTTTCTGATCGGTTGTTGATTAAAAAAATTCGAAAACTATTCTAAAGTGTTAAAAGCCGTTAGGTATCCACTCAAAAGCATTATATAGGTTCAGTTAAAGCTCATAAGGAAGCCTATTGCTCTTTTAGTCAACGAGTCTTTTCCATAGGACTAAAAAAATAATAAAATTTCAAAAAAAATCAATATTTTATTAAAAATTAAGATAACTCAGTGTCGATGCAAAAAAACGTGAGCGATTCCTTTAAACGAATTATTTGTTAATAGGCAACCATCTGTTCATGTAACTGTAACTGATGCTTGCCATTAACGAATCCTCGATATGAAAAGTGACTAGTCTCTTAGTGACATCAGAATAAAAAAGAAAAGTTTTCTAAAAATAACAGCTCTCAAGTAGAAGTCGAAAGTTTTTGATGATAAACTTCTCTATGAGACTAAAATTGGGCTTTTTATGGCCTTACGACTATAAGAAGCACAAAACTGATCCATTTCGTAGCGTGAAATGTAATTTTGAAGTAATATAATTCTTGAAGAAAATCTTAATTTGAACAAAAATTATACTAAAGGTGAAGAAATTCATGCCAAATATCCCGCATTCACACAGAACTTTGAACCTCCATATCTCCTCGCAAAAACAAAATTCAAAAAATGCGCATGTTTTTTTTCGAATTTTACGCTGGACGCGATTTTTAATTGTACTCTCTACGATGAATATATCCGTCGGCCAAATTTCACCCAACAAAAAAATCATTTGAATATTTAGTTCCCTTCCCCCACAAGTGGGGTCGGAACAAATATCATAGAAGAACACCAATGAATAATTGCAACAAGTCAGTATGCAAGATTGGATTGATAAAAACCGTCATTTTACGATGCAAATGGAATAAGTTTTGATGAAAAATAGAACTAATGGTTTGCCCCCAATTGCATACGTTCGAAAACTGATCAAAAATTGATTCATTGAATTTACTTTGAGTGATTAAAATCTAATTCAGAAACCAAATTGTGGAACTAAAAATTTTTATCATTACCAAATCGGTAATTGAAGAGTTTGGTACATAATTCTAACGTTGATAAAATTCATATCTGATGAGAAAAATGGATATTTTAAAAAACAATTTATTCAAAGTGTTGTTCAACTGATTGGTTAAAACAAAGCGTAACTGTTCATTATCTGGTCTTTTCGGAACATTTTACTCCAAAAAAGTTTTTTTTTTCGATCGAAACTCTGACGAAATTCTCAGGTCAATTTACACCCTTTCTTGCATAAAAATGAAACAGCTCAAAATCAAAATGAGGCAATTAACCGCTACATTTGATGATAGCTTGATCAAGTTATGTCGAAATTTAAGAAAAAATGAGAGTTGCTGATTTTGTGATTTCATTGGTATTTTTTGCAGTAGCCAAATGAGCTATTTTATAATAATTATAACCCAATAAACAGGCATTTTCAGGTGTTCGTAGTCTTAAAATGTGTTCATTATGATGGGTGACAAATTTCTGTGCATACAAATATTACCAATTCTAAAAGTCTGATCGACTTTTTTTTTCAGATTGTTCATCCGATTTCTAATACTCAAACAGTTGAAAAAGATTTCTTAAAATCTTAACCAAAAAAATTTGCTTTTTGACTCGATCATTACATCTTAAAGACAGACCTGAAATAAATTTTGCTGCTTTGCCCACGCAAATTCGGTTACTTTCAGTATCACTAGATTTTAAATGTAACCCAAATCCCCCAAGTTCTTGTAAATCATATAGCAAAACGGAATTTTGTTACGCGCTCGATTTAACTTGACCTACGCAAATCAGCCCTTCCTCTGCAGTTTAATAATCTACACAAGATTTTCCGGATGCAATCTTACAAAATTACAAAGGAAAATTTTATCATATGGTTTCCACAAAAAGAAAAAAGAACAATTTCTATCGTGACATCAAGTGCACTATAGAATATGCTCTTTTTGTTGAAAATATACAATAAAAATTTCCTTGTGAGGTTGCGAAAAACTTTGTTTGCATTCGTTTCATACAGTTTATTTAAAGAAAAGATAAACAATTTTCCGAGCAATTTTGTTCGGAAGAATCCAAAAACCTCTACGGACGGCTCTTAAACCAGAGCCCAAAGATAAACTGAAAGGGTTTTTCAGGTGTCTTCTATTCTGGAGACTGCACTGCTGTTGGCTACACAGGATTCAAGTTAAGCGATCCCAATTACTTCTCCGAAGGAATCATGGAACCTGTTGATCCAGCGTTAGGAACTGTTTCCTCCCCAGTATCTCTTGGCTACTTTTCGGAAAGTTTTTCTGATAATTTGAAAAAAACTTGACATGTTCATTAAGATCGAAAAATGTTCTTCCCGCGTTTCTTTCTGAGAACGATAAACAACTTTGCGACTGAAATTTGAATTTTCCACAGAAATATAGAATTGTGTAATTAAATTCTTCCCAAAATCAGACAAATTAAATCTTAAAAATTCAACACAATATTAATTAAGCACACTGCTAATAGCCCAAGTATTGAGACATCGTTGAAAGAAACAAATGTGCTCATAAAAGTTTTCACAAAAGTGAAACTCCATTAAAATTTTTCCTATAATAATTTTATCTTAAGTGTTTTGGAGTCTTTTGAACAAGTTTATAGCTTTTCTCAAACAATTAACTTCAAAAAATTGGCAACTCATAAAAAGCATTTTTGTCTTAGAATTTTTAAAAGAAGGTTCCCGAAAAATCAAAACCAGTCATAATCTGCCATTTATGAGGAAAAGTTCTGCATTATTCTCAAAGCTGGAAAAAAAGTAAACAAAAAATAAAACCTGGAGCCATTTAAACCCCAAATCACACGACAAAAGAGCTCACCCTGTGAATGGACTATGCGAGTGGAAATTCAACAAAAAGAAGTGTCAATTTCGGAGAAAATTTTCAAAAATCAGAACAAGGTTTTCCTTTTTGCTTTCAAAAAAATTTAGTTGCGAAATTCCCAAAGAAATTGAACAAAAATTAAAGCCACAATTATGTCGCCTAAATACTCGAGGTCTAAAAAACGCAGATGTTTACATAAGTGGAAGCCGGGTACAAGTTGCGTTGAGGCGTCGAAAAGCAAAAAAATCACTTTTTTTATAAAGAACTGAAATAACTCGAAGACGCTAACAAGAACTCAATAACTGATTGTTCTTGTGAAGTGTAAACTTTTTATAACACTTGGTTAAATATTCTTGATGAACATTACTACTATGTTTTCATCGACAGAAAGAAATTATCACACTCCAAGGAGAAGTGAAGTCAGCATAAATTTGACTGTGAAATTCTCAAAGCATCTGCCTGGACTCGAATACGAAATAACTTCAATACTGAATCATAGTTTTTTTCAATCTGAATTTTACTATTACCAGCGTTCTGATAATGGCATTTTTTACCTCGTACATCATGAACGTTTCAATCAATACCTGGCCATCATGATTTATAAACTGTATTTATTCGGCCTTCTAGTTATAGCTCATGATGGCGCAAATAAACAGAGTTTATAGCTCATAATGGCGCGAATACACAGAGTTTATAACTCATGATGGCGCGAATACACAGCGTTTATAATTCACGATGGCGCGAATACACGGCGTTTATAAGTCATGATGCGCAGAACACATACAGTCTATAAAACCTGATGACCAGAACTTTCAAAGTTTGATTTTTATTCTTGACAGACATCTAAACAGGATGCGTTAAAGTGTATATAATGCCGGGCAGTTCTACAATTCAAGGGCCATGTTTCATGACTGGGTAAAATTCAGATATGATGATCCAGTACTGAAACGCTATGGTAGCCAAATCCAGGTGAACACATCTTTTTGACAAATTTGCGTAAAATGCGCTCCTGTAAAAATTGTGTAAATACAGATAACAAAGAATCTAAAAATCATATCGAATGAAAAATTTTCCCTTCAGAAATCCAAGCAAACAATTCTAATGATTCGAGAAATTCATCAGCCAGTTGTTTGTTGCGGGCATATTCAATGAGTTGCTATATCCTAAATAATAGCTTTTAAGGTTTTTTCAGGGACAGCAGTAATGCACCAAACTCTTCTTCTACTGTGTAAGTTCGTTTTCTTGAACGCCACTGTGCGCTTAAAACTTTTTTCATCAATAAAATATGCATCTCTTCAACAAAGGCTATTAACCGTTTCATTTTTGTGTTCTCATAAAAGTCAATTTTTCACTGAAGAAACAAATCCTTTCTTTTTTCAACTTCCTTGCCTTTCACTCTTTTTTCGCTTCATACTCAAATAGTTTGCAACATATTTTTCTAGAAAACACCAACATAACGAAAAAAAATCGTGGTATAATTCAATGAAACTGTGCAGCACAAAGTTACAGAAAATTTGGTTACGGTAATTTTCAACTAAATTCGCTAAGGAAGCCTTCAAATAAGCATCATTAGAAGTAATTACATACCAGTCTGTCCACTAATAATTTTTAAACATGGAAAAAATTGCCAATTTTGGTGCATCTTTAGAGCTGGCTGAGCTGCTAACACTTTTGAATGAGATAGAAATTCAGATCACGCTAATTTCAAAGCCAAGAGCGCAAAAGTTGTTCGAATAGTAAAAACGGTCAAACAAATTTTTTCGTAAAAAAATATCTGCAGTACAATAGTTGTTTTGTTCAAGAGGAATTGAAAATCAGAAAAAGAACGAAAAAGAAATTTCTAATCATGATTTCTCCCATTCAATTTTGGAGGACTTTTAATGGATCCAGCTTTAATAATAATTTGAACAATGTAGTTCCAACTTTAGCCTGCATTATTTGTTATGGGGCTTTTTATGAATAGAGGTCTTTCAATTTTTTCTACCACAATTTCGATTAAGCGCGTAAAGAAATTTTTTATAGTGAAAATAAAAAAAGATTATCACAATGGAAAAAACGACAATAAAATTTTCGATGTTTTTTAATAAAATGATGGAGTTCGACCCTCTATTTTGGGCCTTAATAAAATTTTGCTGATTTTTTTTTGGCCTTACTGCACTGATTAAATTATTCTACAGCTGAACTCATTGAGCAATGTGCATAATAATAACTAGGAAAAAAACTGTACTGAAGGTTCATTCTGTTAACTTAATTTTCTCTTTAAGAAAGGAACATATCTTTTATGCAATTTCAGCAGTGGCAAAAAACTGAAAAAGCCTAATAGAACTAAAATTAATTTACTAGCTTTTATTCATGTTTCTTAAACAACTGGTTGAAAAGGAATTATATATTTTATCCCCATTTCTCATAGGTGAAGTAGAAATTTTTAATTGTCGCTTCAACGGATGGGTTATGTTAAAAAGAAAGATTTTTTAAAGCGAAGATTCTGCTCCCTTTACTCTTTGGAAATAATATTGACAACAAACTGGAGCAAACAAAATCATAAATTTTCCTAGTGTGCTCTGTCTAGAAGTAAAGTTGGTGACCTGGAACTATAAATATTACAAGTTTTCTAATGATGCAACTCAGAACTCTGTACAATGAATGTTTCAATAGGCCAAATTTGACTTAACAAAAAATAGTAAAAAGATAATTCTTCCCGCACGGAAATACAATAGATTGTAGCATTAGAGTTGGTATTATATTTTACAAAGCCTTTGTCTCACAATTCAACAAATTAGCGCAATAAAAACCTAAAGGTTTTAATCATTATTGGGCTGGTTTTCGAAGTATAAAAAAATTCTATAAAAAAATTTCGAAGTATCAAAAAAAGAAGTATCAAAAAATCTGATGAAAACCAATTTGATGAATTTGAGTTAACAAAAGATCCACACGGTAAATTCAAACCATCTGCGAGAAAAAAATCTCATTCATAACAAACTGACACTCTTCGAATTAACTAAATGTTCACCAATCTCTTTGCTGAAAAATAGTTTGAATTTGTCAGTGTACATAGTTCTCCGACGCTGTAGCAAGCTAAAAAACGGTAGAAGTATCAGCTGTCTTAAATTAAAATGGAACCAGTTCCTTTTAGCTCTTGTACGACCGCGGAAGTAATGAAAATCGACCCCTATGCAAGGAAGTGGGCGAAAACTGCTGATAACAGGTGTCTGGTTCAACCAGGCAAATTGGGAAATATCGGGAGCTCAAATGAAACAGTGGAGGAAGTTTGTGTTATTCGTGAGTGCGAGTTTTGTTTCTAAATTTGTATTTTTTTTTGCATTAAAGTGGCATATGATAAATTTTGTGAGCATAGCCAAACAAAATTGTTACTAGCAAGCTCAAATACAGATAAAAAATTGGCTTTTGGAGGACTTTCATGTTTCACATTGACAGCGCTAAAGATGGATGGATCATCTCGGTAAATCATTTTTATATTTCCATAGATTATACTAATTTTATTCAATGGCTTCTAGTTTAACTAACTTTTGATTGCAGTTTTCTTTGCTTTAGTTTTCTTCAATGTTCCTCTCAAAATACCAATGGAGGCTTGTAATAAATTATGAAATTTATTTACTTCAGATGAAAACTTTATTTAACAGAACACGAGCATATGTTTCTTGTTAACTTAAGTTACAAAATAAGAAAATTTTATTAATTCATTGGTATAATTTTTGGCTGTCAGTTAAATTCTTTCTACGTCCCTACTTGTTCTTAGGGGGTATACTTTTAGCTGTTGGTTACTTTGTTAGATTAAGAGTATTGCAAAAAGTCTCATCAATTGTTTGAAAAAAAAGATATAAGTGGCGATTAGTTGATCAGCCAGTGATAACCATGTTCAATTGTAAGCAAGAATCTTGCAAGAAATTTTGAAATATTATTAGTTCTTTTTAGTTGCTGGAACTTTCAGGCCTTTTCACATTATTTTGTCCTCAGAAAAATTTAATTTCCAGAAGTACTCGAGTTTGCCATCTATTATCGATTTCTCCGTTTTTAAACTAAGCCGGGTCAAGACCGAGTTATTAACTTTTGAGATTATCCATTTCCATTTGCTAACTTGTGAACTCTACGTTTCTCGCAAGTTCCTTCCGGTTGAGCGAAATTATAACTAGTTCATTGAACTTTTGGAAATAAATTTAAGGATTTAGCTAGAAGACGCTAGATTTTAATATTTGGATCTCATTTTCGTTTTTTGTTAAATTTGTTGTTTACATGATAAAATTGTTTTTTTTTGCATGAAAAATAACGTCAAACTTTTTTCATGTCGTTTAAAGAGAAACAGAAATGTGATCTCACTTGCTGGCACACTTTGTTGTTTTGACGTTTGTACTCTTTGTAAAAGTCTATCAAGGTTTTAAAAAAAACTGGATTACTTTTTTATAGACAGTCTATCTCTGCTCCAATTGGTGAGCAACTAACAAAAAATTGTTAATAAGCCATTTCAAAGCATTCCATGCTATCACATATTCGCGAAGTTCTTTTTCAACTGTCAAAAATTCCATATAAGTAGCAATAAGTTGATGAGCTTATTCCTCAGTGTTGACCATATTAAGTCGTTTGCGAAAAATTTTTCAACAATATTGAAAATTATTATCAATTACTTATAACTGCATACATTCTTAGACATTCTCAGTAAATAAGAATTCGTTAGTTGAGGAACTTTTTGAAAAGTCTCATCAATTGTTAGACAAAAATATATAAGTGGCGATGAGTAGATGAGCCGGTGATGGCCAAATTCGAATGTATGGAGAAATCTTGCAAGCCTATTTAAAAACAATTATTAATTCCATTCAGTTGCAAAAACTTTTACGCGTTTTTACTGATTTTTTTCCTCAGAAATGTTTGATTCTAAAAAGCACTCGAGTGTGCTTTCCAAAATGGATTTCTCCGTATTACACTAACCCGGTTCAGGACGGAATTATTAATGATAACTTTCAATTCAAATTGCTAACTTCTAAATTGTACATTTCTTGCGAGTTCCATTCAGTTGAGCTAAATTCTGACTGGATAGTTGAACTTGAAGAAATAAGTTCAAAGATTCAGCTTAAAAAGGGTATAGATTCTTATATTTGGTTCCCATCTTTTTAAATTTTTGGTAGAAATGTTGTTGACATATTGAATTTGTTTTTTTTTTCGCATGAATAATTACGTTAGAGTTCTTAAATATCCGTTGTTTAATGCAAAACAGAAAATTGATTTCACTTGTTTGCACACTTTCTTTGGTTAGACGTTTGTCTTTTTCGTAAAAATCGATCAAGCATTTAAAAAACTGATTTACTTCCTTAGGGGAAGCTATCTCTGCTCTAATTTGTAAGCAACAAACAGAAGATTGTTCACAAGCAGTGTCAAAGCATTACGTGCTATCACGAAATCGCGAGGCTCTTTTTAAACTGTCAAAATGCCCTTATAAGTAGCGATAAATTGATGAACTTTTTCCTCAGTGATGCCCGTGCTCATTTGTATGCAAAAATAATTCAAGGTTATTCAAAATTTTTGTCAATTATTTACAGCTGCATAAGTTTATTGAAACTCTCATTAAATTGTTTGTCCTCAGCACAAAATTTAATCCAATAGGTAATTGAGTTTGCTATCTGAAATGCATTTCTTCATTTTACTCTAACTTTTCTTCATTCCAAATGTTTAACATGTGAGAAAATTCAATTCGAAGTGCTATTTCGTAAACTGCACGTTTCTTACGAGTTCCAGCCCGTCGAGCTCAAATCTAATTGGAGAATTAAAGGATAAAAATTAGCGTGAAGACGGTATAGATAATGATATTAACATCACATTTTTTCTTTTTTGGTAAAACTTTTGTTCGCTTGATAAAATTGTTTTTTTTTGCTTGAGAAAATATGTTATTCATGACGATATGTCTGTCGTTTCTAGTTTCAATTTAGTGAAATAAAAAAATTCGATCTCCTTGCTATGTCCCGTTTCTGTTGAGACGATTATAATTTTGGTAAAATTGTTGTTGACATATTGAAATAGCTTTTTTTGCGTGAAAAATTACGTTAGAGTTTTTAAATATCCGTTGTTTACTGCAAAATAGAAAAATGATTTCACTTGTTTGCACACTTTTTTTGTTCAGAAGTTTTTCTTTTTCTTAAAAATCAATCAAGCATTTAAAAAAACTGATTCACTTCCTTAGAGGAAGGCTATCTCTGCTCTAATTTGTAAGCAACTTAGAAAAGATTGTTCACAAGCAGTGTCGAGGCATTACGTGCTATCACTAAATTGCGAGGCTCCTTGTAAACTGTCAAAATCCATTATAAGTAGCGATAAATTGATGAACTTATTCCTCAGTGATGCCCGTGCTCAATTGTATGCAAAAATATTTCCAGGTTTTTTCAAAAGTTTTGTCAATTACTTATAGCTGCATAAGTTCATAGAAACTCTCATTAAATTTTTTGTTCTTAGCAAAAAATTTAATTCAATAGGTACTTGAGTTTGCTATCTGAAATGCATTCCATTATTTCACTCTAATTTTTCTTCATTCCAAACGTTTAACATGTGAGAAAATTCATTTCGAAGGTTTACTTCGTAAACTGTACGTTTCTCACGAGTTCCACCACGTCGAGCTCAAATCTAATTGGAGAATTAAAGGATAATGTTTAGCGTGATTATGGTATAGATGTTGATATTAACATCACATTTTTTCCTTTTTGGTAAAACTTTTGTTCGCTTGAAAAAATTGTTTTTTTTTATGCTTGAGAAAATATATGCTTGAGAGTTGACGATATGTCTGTCGTTTCTAGTTTCATTTGTTTGAAATAAAAAAAATCGATCTCCTTGCTATGACCCGTTTCTGTTTAGACGTTTGAACTTTTTGTGAGAATCTATCAAGGTTTTAAAAAACTTTAATTTACTTCCCTATAGGGAGCCCCCTTGTCAACTGCTAGAAAATCCCGAGAAAATGCAATAAGTTGATGAGTTATTTCCCCAGTGGTTGTCATTTTCATTTGTATGCAAAAATTTTGCCAAGTTATTTAAAAATATTATCATTTATGTATAGCTGCATGACCTCTTACGCATTTTTTCATAAAAAAAATTTAAATCAGAGATGTATTTGATTTTTCTATCCAAAATTCATCCTCCACTTTTCATCAACCTGGCTCGAGACCAAATGTTTAACTTGTAAGAACTTCCCGAGTTGAGAATTTGTTTGGGTTCAAACATAAGGAGTTGTCAGTTTTTGTCGGTTTTATATTGCAAAAACCGATCAAACCCTGACGTTCTTTTCGTCGTTTTCGGTAATTAATTGTAAGAATCGTCGGTTTTTGCCGTTCTAAAAATCTTTAAAAAATGCCAAGCTCTGTGGGGGATGTGAACCTTCGACCCCTAAATTACTATCCACCTTCTCCTCCACTGCACCACCAGTGACTAAATTTTACCCTACTCCGTTTGTATTTAAAACGAAATGAGACTGACAATACCGACGAAAAACGACGATAATCGACACTTCTTACATCAAAAATTGACAATACCGACAATCGGTAATCGACATTTCCTACATAAAAAACCGACGAAATCAACAAAATTCTACAAAAAATAACGCTTCTTACGTCAATTTCGTCGCATTTTCTCAACCTGGGTTGCTATTTTCTTTCAGGAGATGGTTGACATGTAATAAAACGTAAGTCAAATAGCTACTTTGTACGTTTCATGCGAGTTCGTTCCGGTCGAGTTCAACATATAATAAATTCAACTTCAACTGAACTTTTTCTTTTTTTCAAATTTTTTCATTCACCATAGAAAGCGCGAAAGAATTAGTTGTTCAGTATGTATAACATAATACAAGGTGTTAATCAATGTGTTAATTTACAAGTTAAGCATTCAAATTGGACCGGTAAATGTTACATCGTCAGCCCATAAAAATTGCTGACTGCTGATTCAGCTTCCCCATAATTACCTAATTTTACCCAATTTTATTACCTATGTTTCATGAGGTATATTTTTTAGAGCGGTATCGACAATAGGACAATTGGAAAAATATATTTGAAAACATTGATGAAACCATTTTTGTCAAAATTTTATCTGGATACTTTGACGTCTTAACAAAGTTTTTATGCAAGACATCTTTCTGGCGTTACATGTCAATGACAGAGCTGTTCGGCTATGTCTTTATAAAGTAGGATAATGAGAGTTAGTTATATTTTGGGAAGCTTGAACTGTAAAAAAAAATTGAAAGTTAAAAAAATATAATTTGCGAGTGGAAGAAAATTTTATATTCCGATTATTGAACTCAAAAACAAGAACTCCAAGTAAAGAAAAAGTTGGATGGTTTGCCGCTATGATGAAAAGGTCATGTGTGATCTCTTAATAACAGTACGAAGTGCCGAATTATGTGGAAAATTATCAAAGTGACAATTGATTTCAAGAATAGAATTTACTTACTATATCAATTTCAGGTCTGAAAGATTATAAGATCATAGCTAGGCCCGAAATTAAAGGCTGATTGAGAAGTTTTATTTAATATTAATTGAATTGCCACGAAAGCATAGACAGCACCTGCTGCACTAACTACGTTTTATACATTGATAAGTTGTGTATTGATGTGAGAGAGAGAAGTATTAATCAATGTTTCAATTGGCGGCAAGATTTGTTACGAATCAGTCGGTTTATATAGCATTATGTTCCCGCAATCATAGCTTAATGGTTGTGACATTCCCAACTCGAACTGTGACTTTTAAATCAAAAATCGGAAAGTATCGGAAGTCATTCTCGACTTCCTTCACCCCTCCTTTCGGGTTGGGTGTCACCTAAGAGAGCCGCGCAAAACCTAGCGTGTTTTGTTTTACCTAACCCCTTGGTGAGGACATCTGCGATCATGAGGTCAGTTTGCAAGTATTTCAATTCCAGCTCTCCCCTTTCTACAAGCTCCCTTATGAAATGAAGTTTAAGTGCAAAGTGTTTTGTTTTTCCATAGTGAGTGGACTGCTTGCTGAGCGCTATGCATGCCTGGTTGTCAACGAAAATCTCAATAGGTTTTTGCACCTCAACGCTTAAGTCCTGAAGCAGATCTCTCAAGTGAATGGCCTCCTTTGTTGCCTCTACTAAGGAATTCATTTCGGCTTCTGCCGTTGATGTAGCAACACATCTTTGAACCTTTGTTGACCAGCTGACAACGGCTGAGCTACTACTAAGTTTGAAACAATATCCTGAAGTGCTTTTCCTATGGTCTAAATTTCCCGCCCAATCGGCATCGGAGTAACACTCTAAGGTTAACTTGTCTCCCCTCCTAAAAACTAAACTCTTTGACTTAGAACCTTTGAGGTATCTCAAAACTCTTTTTCCGGCTTTCCAGTGATTTTCCCCTGGATTCTCAACAAAAGAACTTAAGGAATTTGCTGCAAAAGCAATGTCTGGTCTACTTGAGCAAGCTAAATAATTCAAGCAACCCACTAAATTTCTAAAATCAAAATTTTTCATGCGCTCTTGCTCTTCACTCCCCTCCTGAGGGCAGTCTTCTTTTGTTAGTTTTATTTCTGCAAGTGGTGTCTCTACTGATTTGCAATTTTCTAGTCCAAATCTCTCTAACAGCTTTTCAATATACTGTTCTTGGTTGATTTCAATTGAATTTTCCTTTTTCACAATTTTCATTCCAAGAAACCAACAAAGATCCCTACAATCACTTATTTTGAAATCCTTAGACAGCTCACTCTCAAACCAAGCCGAGAAGTTTTCCTGAAATTCACAGCTTATTATATCATCTACCCACAAACAAACTGCGCCTTGAACTTGTGTTTCACTTTTCTTTATGAACAAACAGTTATCATGAACCGAAGATTCAAAACCTTTAGCTACCAAAAAGTTCCTAAATGTCTGATACCAATTCCTTCCTGACTGCTTAAGACCGTAAAGACTTTTCTTCATTAAACAAATAAGAGGTTTTCCTTTGTTGTCTAATTGCTCAAAACCTTCTGGTTGTTTCATGTAAATTTTTTCAGCTATAGGTGCATTAAGGTATGCCGTTTTTATATCCATTTGTCTTATTTTCGACCCTTTTTGAACAGACAAGCTCACAATTAAACGAATTGTTGACAACCTAGTCGTTGGTGAGTACGTCTCATGAAAATCCTTCCCCAAGACTTGACTGTAACCTTTGGCCACGAACCTTGCTTTGAATCTACTTATCTCCCCCGTCGCACCATATTTAACTCCAAAATGCCATCTACTACCCACTACTTTTGCTCCATTATTCTCAACCAGATCCCAAACTTTATTTTCACTCAGTGAGTTATATTCGTCCTGCATTGCCTTCCTCCAGTTTTCATTCTTGAGCGCCTCTTTTGCGTTTTTAGGTAACAAATTTTGATCAACAATTTCACTTAAAAAAACTATTTCACTCATCTCTTTTTTTACCTCATGTTCTAGATTTGCCTGTTCATTCACTCCGAAGTAATAGTTGTTCTCGTCGAACCTTGCATTCCTTGTTTTTTGAACCTTAAGCTCACCGCGATCGTTTTCTTTTCCTATCAAAAAAGATCTACTATCGAGTGCATGACCTAAGAAAATTCCTTTTTTTGCTTTTCTGTCTATTTTGTTTCTGAACTGTTTCTCTAGGAAAGGGTAAGCTACACAACTGAATACTTTCATGAAACTAAGATTTGGTTTCTCACCATACATGGCTTCATGAGGGGTTTTCTTTATTGCCGAATGATAGCAAAAATTTTTCAAATAGAACGCCATGTTGAGCGAATAAGTCCAATACTTTTTCTCTAAAGAAGCCTGATCTCCTAAACATCTAGCAGTTCCTACAGTGACGTCCCAAAGTTTCTCAATTTTACCATTCTCTTGTGGCGTGTACGCCGCAGAATTCTCAAGCCTGATTCCTTTTAGCCGGGCAAACTTTTTAAAGTCGCTAGATATGTACTCTTTTGCACCATCTGATACTAAAGTTAAAGGTTGGCCTACATCTGCACAAAATTGTTGAAATTTTTCTAGAGTCTCGTCCCTTGACTTCATAAAGTAAACCCTACAATATCTACTGAAGCTATCAACAAATCCTATCGCGTACTTGTGGCCATCTACAGCCTCGGGGGTAATAGGCCCTAAGATGTCTGTGTGCACAATGTCCAACACTGCTTGTGCTCTTGTTGTGCAATCTTTTGCTATTGGTTGTTTCTTAGCCTTATTCAACTCACAAATCTCACATACATCTACCGAACTGTCGCTGATACGCATTCCTTCAACGTGTTCAACTAGTTTGCTAAGGTCCGTAAAATTGTTATGACCCAATCTTTTGTGCCACATTTTTAAGCTACTGGACAGTAGGCAATTTTCTTTGCAAGTTTTATCAATCTCTCTAAAGTCCCAAATGAACAAATTTTTCTCCTGCCTAAGTGGGTACTCTAGACCGCTTTTGTCAATTATGCTTAGTTCTGGTCCTATCAAAACTTCAGCTCCTGCTTCTCTAAGTTTACTAATTGACACTAGACTGTGTGAGTTTTCAGGTATAAACAAGGCGTTCTCTAAGATAATTTTTCTATTAACCTGATTACTATCCTTAACTAAAAATGCAACTGTACCTCGGCCACAAGTTTCAGACTCCGTTTTGTTTGCGTTCAGTACTTTGCCCGAGAAACTGTCATCGAAATCGATAAACATTTCCCTGTTGTTCATCATGTGACTTGTTGCCCCCGAATCTAGCACTAGTCCTACTCCCTCATCATCAAATGGGCATAAAAAGAAACTGAAGTATTCTTCATCTTTTGCTAAGTTCTGTTTCTCATTTCTAACGCTTCGCCTGGCATGACTCTCAAACTTTTTATTCCTACACTCTGTAGCTTTGTGTCCAAACTTATTGCAATTGTAGCATTGAATTACTTTGCTGGTATTAGGCTGTGGGTTATGAGGCTTATTATTTGAGCGACAGAATTTTGCAATATGTCCAAACTTGTTACAGTTATGGCACCTCTTGTGCTTTGTTAGGAAGACACTTTCACTTGCGTTTTTCCTATCACTCTCTATTCTTCGCTCAGTGTCAAAGTTGATCAGATCTCGCTTCAACTCATCAAGTGATTTATCCTCACTACCGTACTTAACAAGTGTGACAAAATTATCAAATTCGTTCGGCAGACCTTTCAGTAGAATTGATGTAAACGTTTTTTCACTCAAACCCTCGTTGACTTGGTTAAGGTTAAATTGTAGTTCCTCTGCTCTTGTTATATACTCGATTAGACTTTCGTCGTCTCTTTTAACAAGGCTAGTGAGTTCGCTTACTAATTTTTGTAATCTAGGTCTCTCAAAGCTACGGAATCTCTTAGTTAACACATCCCATGCTTCAGCCCCATCTCCTTTATATGGCCTAAGATAAAGAACTGACTGCTTGTCTAGCGCCGAGACAAGCTCATACCATATTTGCATTTGCTTTTCTTTGAAAATTTCTCTCCCTTTATCTATAGCTGCGTCTTTTTCGGCTCGTGAAGCGTTAGGGCGTGTAGATGGGACATAATCTTCAAATGTACTACTACCATCAAGTACCTTGTACAACTTAAGGACAAAAATGCGAGCTTCAAATTGCTCCGAAAAGTACAAAAAGTCTTCTTCTTTCCCGCTGAATCGGACACGTTCGTTCTTATCACTCATCTCTTGTCTAACCAGTCTATCAATGCAAAGCAAAAATTATTCTCTAATCAGTTTATCAATTCAATCCTTTTTCACTCGTTACTTTCATACAAAAACCAACTCTTTGGAGAATTAGGATTAAAAGGTCGGCAAACAAAAGGTCCTACACGCACACACTACCCTCTTGTCTATGTCATTACTGGTCACTGAGAAACGGCCAGGCCACGTCCTTACAAGGTTCGACTGTAAAAGGATCCTCTAGGTCGGGTGTTATCCTTAGCGGAACCCAGGTTGCAATAACTTCACAGACTCAAGGGCAGTCTCTACATGTATCGCCCCTTATTAGCATGATTATTTTTCCAAAGTTATTATCATTTATCAATCAAGTTCGACCATATTTGTAGAGTGTTTAAGTTTTGCGCTGCTCTACAGGTTTATTACAATGTTTTAAAATCAAAATCTGAACGATATTCAGCAAATCAGCGCTGTTTCAAAAATTGAACGGTGTTCGATTAGGTTGCGCTTTTTCAAAAAAATGTCCGAACGGTATCCGGAAATGCACGCGCGTCACAGCCAATAAGCTACTTTTTAGGAAAGTAACTTTTTACAAATTTAGAACAATTAATGTTTTCAATCTTGGTTTGGCACTTTGCCGGCACTCAAACAGACTCCTTCGAAACTAGGGTCTGGAACTTCACCCTGTTGATCCTTGCTAGCTACTCTTTTCGGACTCTTTGCTCTCTCTCTTTTTGCTCTCTCTTTTTGGCTTTGTTTTTTGCTCTCTTTTTGGACTCTCCTTTGCTCTCTCGTTTTGGCTTTTCGTCTCTTTGGCCCTTTCTGGTATCTTTGGCAGTGTCTTGTCCCTTTGCTGTTTTGTCTGTTTTTGTTTGGCCGCCTTGCAGAAAAATTTTTGTGTGCAGCTGTGCGTTTGGCTGGGCACAGTAACCTGATAAGTTGTGTATTGATGTGAGAGAGAGAAGTATTAATCAATGTTTCAATTGGCGGCAAGATTTGTTACGAATCAGTCGGTTTATATAGCATTATGTTCCCGCAATCATAGCTTAATGGTTGTGACATTCCCAACTCGAACTGTGACTTTTAAATCAAAAATCGGAAAGTATCGGAAGCATTCTTGACTTCCTTCA
>NC_134473.1:30984243-31035627 GCF_964194025.1 Convolutriloba macropyga
GTGACATCACTATACTACCAGTCCTTAGAAAAAAGGCAAAAAATCTGAATCTGATCGTAACACTTTATCATTTGATTTTTGAAGCATTAAATTATTTTACAGGCAGACAAATGTAGTGATTCTACAGACAAAAGACCGGCCTCTTTTTTATGTGGCCACAGGCATCTTCATTTATTGAGAACACTACTTAAACTTTGAAAACATTAGCTAAGAAGTTATCATGAAGTTGCACAGCTAATGTTTTCAGTGTTTAGGTAGTGTTCTCAATAATTGAGGATGTTTGTGACTCGATAAAAAAGATAGAAGTGAGGGGAAGGTGCCAAGGAGTAGCTTCAACGCATTCACTGCTTATCCTACATGATTTCACCGCATTAACCGCCAGTCCTATAGATATTTGCAATTTGTGAACATGTATGTGAACTGAGCAAAATTATGGAAAAAAAATCACGGGGGATGATGTTCGGTTGTCATTTCACTGGAAAAGAATTTTCCGTTTCTTTTCAGGTGTGGAAAAATGCTTCGACATTGTTTGTTCCTCATATTATTGCCCGCACAAAGTACAAGCCAGGTAAGATCTCCATTCTATTTTCGAGTACTCGATGCGTGAGTTCTATTGATCATATAAAAATCCCCGCTAACGATTGCGGTCGTTTATGAAACACTTTTTTGCTCGATCGTTCTCTAAAGACATGTATGAAAAAAAAAACAAAAAAAGATCGAGTTGAGACCAGAAGAGTTGTTTATATCTCTTAAGGACACCGAACTAATTGACTAAGCCGGAAAAAAAATGAAACAATTTTATTGATTAGGGTCTCTCTTTGTCTCGAATTTTGACTCGCAGGTTAATTCTAGAACGTGCCCAGATTGGATGTGGATGACTGATTGAGTCCATTGTTTTCAGTTTCTTTCAATGGTTCAATTTTTTGTGCACAAATTTACTCAGCAGCTTTGTTTAAGAAAAGTGCTTTTCTGAAAATTTAAACAGCTACTGAGTCTTGAAAAAAAACTTTTTGAGCTGAGATCAAATTGTCGGTCTTTTTTCGCCAAGAGAATTCTGTACTGTCAGAATTTTTTGCCTAGAGGTTTATTACAAAAAACAATTGTATTCAAATTTGAGAAAAGGAATTAGTTTCTTCTTGCTAATCAATCAGTGTAACTTTGATCGTTTTTGTCATCATTCAGTGTTCATTCAAGTTCAGAAAAGTTTAATCCTTTAATTGCAACACGAAGTTTTAGCGTGGACTATGATTCCGGTGGAGGGGACCATTGGCGATATGACGTAATGTCTGTTCATTTTGGAGGCAACTATTACACCACTAACGGAGAGCAATTGTGTTTGGGAACACCATGCATTACATTTCTGGAGTACGAAGCACCCTCAAATGCAGTTGACATGACGCCATTTATATGAGAGAAAATTAACTATATTAATAAGGATGCTCGTTAATGTGCGTTCGCACATGATGTTCCGACCCGAGCTCATATAACTTGTTGATTAAATTGTCAACCAAATCAGGAGATTACAAAAAAAGAAGTTTGAAAAGTTTAAGAGAAGAAAAAAATCGTTACACAATCTAACCACTGATTGAATTACCTAATGCCATGCCTCATTACAGCGCTCACGATATCTGTCAGTAAAAAGACTACGAGAAAAAAAACAAACAACAAAATAAGCAAAACAAAAACTTCACGGCAAAAAATAAATACCTATATTTAAAAGCACCTAGTAACACGTCAAAAGGCAATCAACTAAAACCTTCATAACTACACAAATTTACTTTATCCTAATTATACAGCAGATGGAAATTTTTCTTAATGAGGCTTGGTAACAAGTCTTCAAAAAAAGAGATAATGAGTCGCAATTCAAAAATCAATCAACATTTTTTAAACCAAATAATTTCATGGTTCTGAGAAGAAATCTAGCTTTTAACGAAATATTTTCTAATAAATTTAATAAAAGATCATTATGAAACCAATAGGACCTGTCTTTGGTTAGACTACGCCATGGGAACTGACCAAAGATGTAGAAAAAGTCAAAAACTTACGAACAACAATTTAATTACATACATTGCGAAAACACAAATTACTGATACCATAAAAATCATTAGCTCTGATCTGAATATTATGTAATTTTGTTTGATTTTTTTAGATTAATTCAACTGAAATAATACTGAAATGTTGAATAATCTCATTTGGGCCACCTTTGAAAATCATTGGGATCTGTTATTACGCGAATGTGTTAAAAGAAGAGACAAAGAAACACAAATACACCAGTAGAACAAACTTTTAAGAAAACGCATATTTTCCAACAAACAAAACATCAGTTACGCCATAATTTCTGTAGAAACGTTATTTTTTGAAATACAAGGAATTGGATGAGACTCCTCAATGATGAGAACAAGTTGACGAAAAGAACAATAAAAACTAAAGAAGAAAAATTATTGAAAAGGTATAATATCAAAAAATTTAAGGCTATTTGCTATAAATTGACTGCTTTGGGTAACATCATTCATTCAATTCTCAACTACAAGCTTACGAGACCGGTCAGCATTTAACGGTGACAAAAAAAAAGTAAAATCAGCAAATTAAAAAAAAGTGAGGAGCGAGCAAAGTGTGGAGGCCATCTAAAAATGAAATTTCCAGAAAAAAATTTTTCTAATTCCAATTAATACTTCAACAGCAATGGGATTCTTCTTTTCTAACAATTTGACTTCATATTAGAACAAATAAACTAAAACAACGAAATTTTTTGAGAAAAGCCGTAGTATCCCCCTCGATAATACAACAAGGAAATTTGTAAGTCACGTCACAGACATTAAAATGAGTAATTGACTTTGAAAACAAGAAATAATTGACAAAACTCAAAAATTCAAAAAACTCGAAAAGTGCGAGAAGAAAGTGGTGAAGTCACTTAAACTACAAGCTTTTCACTGAAAACTTATTATATAACCAATGATCGTCTTCTTTAAGCTAATGGGAACTATCAACTTTCGGATAATGTGATAACATTTCAGAATGAACCAAAATTACGAAAAAAATATCCAAAAATTTTGAAAAAAGATACCGAAACTTGTCCATCGAAGTTATAAAAGCATTAGTTAGGAGTTAAAACCGCTCTTTTTGGTTGTTGAAGTAGAGAGGAAGGAGGTCCGTTCATTACTAATGCTGAATTGCCGTTGGCGGATGAAAGTTTAAGATTGTTTAATGTTCACAATGAAATTCGAAAAATTTTTTAAAAAAAAACAAAACAGACATTAAATTCAATAGCTCTCAACGGAAGTCATTAAAATCGCTCAGTTATGCCTCGATGGGAGGACAAGGATACTTTTTATGCATAGGTAATAAAGAGGGCATCATAATAAGTCGTACGACTGCGAAGACAACAACACTTACACGCATAACAAAAAATTCAGTTGAAAAGTGCGAGAAGAAATTGTCGAAGCCTTTTAAACCATGTGCTCGTCTCTCGAAACTTTATCTAAGGTCCATTGAAAGTCTTCCGTGAGCCAATGAGAGCTATCAAAAATCAGTATAATGTGATAAAATTTCAAGAGGACCCAGTAATAGGAAAACATCCAATTTTAACTTTTTTAAAAATCTTGTGGCATTGAAGTCATATAACCACGAGTCAGAAGAGAAAACCTCTAACCAGATTAATTTTGTTGCAGTAGAAAGAAAGGGGTTGCAGTCATTTCTGAGAATAACTTACAATTCAGAAAAAAAGTCTAAAACCGGTTAATGATAAAATTTTTTTCTAAAACACATTTTTAATGTCTTAAGATTAGCTGCCCATTCGAAGCACCAGATATGTTCACTTAAAGCTCATTTAAAAATTTATTGCACTTTAAGTCAACGAGGTCAACGAGTCTAGGCCGTAGGACTCCAAACTTAACTCCAAAAATTAAGTTAAATCTCAAACAGAAAATCAAAAGTTAATTAAAACTACATAAACACAGATTCGAAGCCAAAAAAACATGAACGATTCCTTGAAATCGAGTTTTTTGTTCAATGGGCTTCATTTGATTTTAAATCAGGTTTTTCATTAATCGAACGTGGATATGAAAAGTGATTAGTCTCTAGTTGACATAAAAAAAAAACAAAAACAAATGTGCAAAAGCTTTCTATAAACGAAAGAATTCTCAAATAGATTTCAATTTTTTTGATAGTAATTTTCCCTATGAGACCAGAACTAGTCTTTTTTTGCCTTTTCTCTATTAGAAACTCAAAACTGATTCAAGTTTTGGCTTGAACTGTTGTTTTGAATTAATTATATTTAAAAAAGATCCTAACTTGTATAAAAATTACGCTAAAAGTGAACAAAAACATGCCAATCATCCCGCGTTCACATAACACTTCACTCCTCAATAACTCCTCAGAAAAACGAAAATCAAAAAATCTTCTTTTCTCCGAATACTACATTGGACGAACTTTTTAATGATACCACTCACCTTTCTTTACGACAAATATATCGATCGACCAAAAAGATTTTAACAAAAAAATCCAGTTGAGCATATAATTCTTCCCACCACAAGTGGGGTCGGAGCAATCAAACATATCATATTGATTCCCTTGCCCACAAAACTTTTTTTGCATTTTTTTTGCTTTTTTCATATTTTTTGCATTTTATTTTTGTAACCGTTTTGCGAGGAACCTATCTATGTCTCCATTTAAACTCGTTTCTTAGTTCTTGGACCTTTCATAGGTGATTCTGCGAACTGTTGGTTCTTCATTATGGTAGCCTCCGCAAAATTGGTTTACACCAGGTTGGGGTCTATCCAGAAGTGTCCTCTGATCAGACCCTCCAAGACCAAAGTAATCTCTGGTCAGACCATCTCAGACAATTTTATCCTCTGATCAGAATTAAGAGCTTTTAAAGCAATTTTGCGCCTGAAGTGCGCTCGAAGGTGTCGCAGGTGAAGCGACCTCTGACCAGACCGAAATCAGACCATTCTTTTGATTTTTCTGCGACCAAGTCCAAACCAAACCCAGACCCTTGTCCAGACAATTGTGCGCTTGAAACTACCTCTGATAAGACCACCCCCAGACCAAAAAACCACTGATCAGACTCTTTTCTGCAATCAGTTCAGACCAAAGGCAGACCATTGTCCAGACTATTGTGCCCCTGAAATGACCTCTGATCAGACGCTCTCAGGTCCAAAATGCCACTGATCAGACCATTTTCTACACATGGTCATACGCTGCCCATTTTTTTCTGACCATTGTGCCATCAGACAGTCCCCAAACCAGTACAAAAAAATTGTGAAAAAGCCAGCAGTAGTACGTAGTTCGTGATATAGACAGAATTGTACACGTAACATTTCTGGAGATAAATGATAGAGAAACTTCTCTCAAAATAGAGAACCTTTATCGGGTCAAGGTACTGACTAAAGTGGAGCAAATTGACACGAGAAGTGAGAAAGGGGAGGGAAACACCATTAGAGAAAACAGGAAAATCTCAAAAGTTGGTTTTTTGAATCTACCTGAGATAGTTTTTATGATCTTATATTATCATGATTCAAATATCTGCGCTCAAAAGCCCCTCTGATCGGACTATTGTGTGCTCAAGAGTTTCTCTGATCAGACAATAGTGCACTCAAAAACCTTCTGATGAGACCATTCCCAGTTCGAAGTGACTTTTGATCGTATTTTTATGCGCTCGAAAAGGACTATGATCAGACTATTACTTGACGGAACAGACCTCTGAACAGACCATCCCCTGAACGAAGTGATCTCTGATCATGCTGTTGTGCGCTCACACCCACTTCCAGGCCCGGTAATTTTGGTATGAAACACACCGTGTGCGTTCGACTTGGGTCTGATCCGGGCTGTGTTCCGGATAGGACCTAAATCTTGGATGCCTACGGTTGGGTGGTATATATCCGCCGCCCGGGGGTTGGAATGCTTCGAAAGCATATTTTCAACATGTCTTCAGCTGAAAATGAGGAGGAGATTACATGTTATTTTTCATTAATTATTGATTGCGTCAGCCTGAGTTCGGGATTTAAGGTTTTCTCCCAAAACTATGTACAAATGTGCTGACAGCAGGTAAGATAAAAATTTTCAGCGGAAAAAAACTTAACCTTTCAAATTGTCGAGTTTTCAGCGCACTTCTTATATAAATTTGGCGCTTCTCAACCCATTATGCAATTAAAAAAGATTCATCCGCTGAAAAATAATTTTCCATGCAATTTTCAGCGCATTTTTTACATAGTTTTCAAAAAAAACTGAACACAACCCTGGACGCAATCCATTGACAATGAATATTAACATATATCACCCCTCCTCATTTTCAGCTGAAAAGCACTTCGAAGATGTTTTTCCCCATTATGACATCACCCCCCCCCCCCCCTCCCCAGCTTATGGACACAGAATGTTTAGACCCTAATAACTGTAGGTATACCATAATTTAGCAGGGGCTACATTGGAAACCACCCAAACATTTCCAAAATCAGCTGCGAGTAAGGCAGAAGAAAAGGAGCAAGAAATCTTATAATATCTCACCGCTTTTTATTTCGGTCTCGAACCCCCATGATGTCTTGCACCAGAGCCTACTTTCTCCACTAAGCCACTTGTCCCAGCCACGTTTCGTAACATTGGTCAAAACATTCGCTTCTTGTCTTGAAATCTTCCTTGAAATCGAGTTTTTTGTTCAATGGGCTTCATTTGATTTTAAATCAGGTTTTTCATTAATCGAACGTGGATATGAAAAGTGATTAGTCTCTAGTTGACATAAAAAAAACAAAAACAAATGTGCAAAAGCTTTCTATAAACGAAAGAATTCTCAAATAGATTTCAATTTTTTTAATAGTAATTTTCCCTATGAGACCAGAACTAGTCTTTTTTTGCCTTTTCTCTATTAGAAACTCAAAACTGATTCAAGTTTTGGCTTGAACTGTTGTTTTCAATTAATTATATTTAAAAAAGATCCTAACTTGTATAAAAATTACGCTAAAAGTGAACAAAAACATGCCAATCATCCCGCGTTCACATAACACTTCACTCCTCAATAACTCCTCAGAAAAACGAAAATCAAAAAATCTTCTTTTCTCCGAATACTACATTGGACGAACTTTTTAATGATACCACTCACCTTTCTTTACGACAAATATATCGATCGACCAAAAAGATTTTAACAAAAAAATCCAGTTGAGCATATAATTCTTCCCACCACAAGTGGGGTCGGAGCAATCAAACATATCATATTGATTCCCTTGCCCACAAAACTTTTTTTGCATTTTTTTTGCTTTTTTCATATTTTTTGCATTTTATTTTTGTAACCGTTTTGCGAGGAACCTATCTATGTCTCCATTTAAACTCGTTTCTTAGTTCTTGGACCTTTCATAGGTGATTCTGCGAACTGTTGGTTCTTCATTATGGTAGCCTCCGCAAAATTGGTTTACACCAGGTTGGGGTCTATCCAGAAGTGTCCTCTGATCAGACCCTCCAAGACCAAAGTAATCTCTGGTCAGACCATCTCAGACAATTTTATCCTCTGATCAGAATTAAGAGCTTTTAAAGCAATTTTGCGCCTGAAGTGCGCTCGAAGGTGTCGCAGGTGAAGCGACCTCTGACCAGACCGAAATCAGACCATTCTTTTGATTTTTCTGCGACCAAGTCCAAACCAAACCCAGACCCTTGTCCAGACAATTGTGCGCTTGAAACTACCTCTGATAAGACCACCCCCAGACCAAAAAACCACTGATCAGACTCTTTTCTGCAATCAGTTCAGACCAAAGGCAGACCATTGTCCAGACTATTGTGCCCCTGAAATGACCTCTGATCAGACGCTCTCAGGTCCAAAATGCCACTGATCAGACCATTTTCTACACATGGTCATACGCTGCCCATTTTTTTCTGACCATTGTGCCATCAGACAGTCCCCAAACCAGTACAAAAAAATTGTGAAAAAGCCAGCAGTAGTACGTAGTTCGTGATATAGACAGAATTGTACACGTAACATTTCTGGAGATAAATGATAGAGAAACTTCTCTCAAAATAGAGAACCTTTATCGGGTCAAGGTACTGACTAAAGTGGAGCAAATTGACACGAGAAGTGAGAAAGGGGAGGGAAACACCACTAGAGAAAACAGGAAAATCTCAAAAGTTGGTTTTTTGAATCTACCTGAGATAGTTTTTATGATCTTATATTATCATGATTCAAATATCTGCGCTCAAAAGCCCCTCTGATCGGACTATTGTGTGCTCAAGAGTTTCTCTGATCAGACAATAGTGCACTCAAAAGCCTTCTGATGAGACCATTCCCAGTTCGAAGTGACTTTTGATCGTATTTTTATGCGCTCGAAAAGGACTATGATCAGACTATTACTTGACGGAACAGACCTCTGAACAGACCATCCCCTGAACGAAGTGATCTCTGATCATGCTGTTGTGCGCTCACACCCACTTCCAGGCCCGGTAATTTTGGTATGAAACACACCGTGTGCGTTCGACTTGGGTCTGATCCGGGCTGTGTTCCGGATAGGACCTAAATCTTGGATGCCTACGGTTGGGTGGTATATATCCGCCGCCCGGGGGTTGGAATGCTTCGAAAGCATATTTTCAACATGTCTTCAGCTGAAAATGAGGAGGAGATTACATGTTATTTTTCATTAATTATTGATTGCGTCAGCCTGAGTTCGGGATTTAAGGTTTTCTCCCAAAACTATGTACAAATGTGCTGACAGCAGGTAAGATAAAAATTTTCAGCGGAAAAAAACTTAACCTTTCAAATTGTCGAGTTTTCAGCGCACTTCTTATATAAATTTGGCGCTTCTCAACCCATTATGCAATTAAAAAAGATTCATCCGCTGAAAAATAATTTTCCATGCAATTTTCAGCGCATTTTTTACATAGTTTTCAAAAAAAACTGAACACAACCCTGGACGCAATCCATTGACAATGAATATTAACATATATCACCCCTCCTCATTTTCAGCTGAAAAGCACTTCGAAGATGTTTTTCCCCATTATGACATCACCCCCCCCCCTCCCCAGCTTATGGACACAGAATGTTTAGACCCTAATAACTGTAGGTATACCATAATTTAGCAGGGGCTACATTGGAAACCACCCAAACATTTCCAAAATCAGCTGCGAGTAAGGCAGAAGAAAAGGAGCAAGAAATCTTATAATATCTCACCGCTTTTTATTTCGGTCTCGAACCCCCATGATGTCTTGCACCAGAGCCTACTTTCTCCACTAAGCCACTTGTCCCAGCCACGTTTCGTAACATTGGTCAAAACATTCGCTTCTTGTCTTGTGCCATTTCATCGCATTCCTGATGCAAATTGCTAACCCTGTTTCTTGAAAACGAGCATATACCAACGATACCGAAGAAAAAGGCAAGGGATTTTGTCGTTTTTTTGTAACTGAAATCTAGCATGCTGACCATTATAAAAGAATTATGTTGAATAATGCGATGCTAAACTTATGTAACGATCATGTTAAAAAATCGGGCTGGGTTTTTGTGCGAAATACGTAGAAATTATGCAAGGAAAAACGCTGAATTCAGAAATCATGGAAGAGTTGAATTTAGGTAAGAGATGCAAAAATGTGCTGATTTTTTGTAATAAATGCGTTGGCAGTGCTAATTTTTTTTTAAAACTCCGCATCCAGAACTAAACTGTCAACACAACAAGAAGCGCATTTAGATAATTTATACACGTTAAGAGGACTTTTTTGTAAAATTTTCAACTTACAGTCGCTGACACCTCGACCCGCAGTAGTTCTTTTTGGTAACCTGGAAACCTAACAATTAAATAAAACGTTATATTCCGGGGGGAGGGAAGCAGTCCGCAAATTAATGATGATCCTTTAGAGATAATAGAGAAGTAATCTTTTGCCTGAGCACGGATTGTCCGTTAATTTTACCAAGAAAAAAACGTGTAGTTTAAATTCTTCTGAGTGTATGTCTATCCGAATCAATTAATTGTTTGGGTTCAATTCTTTTTCTCTTGTAACACCCTAGTTTATTACAACGGCTATCTTGCAACATCTTGCAAATGTCTTTTAAGATTACAACCCTAGTGATCGCCGAATTGAAAAACTTGCAAGCAACTTGGAAGCAATCTTGCAAGTGAATGCATACGGGTACCAAGTTGCTTGCAAGATTCTTGCAAGTTTTTCGATTCACTTGCAAGAATCTTGCAAGCTTATCGATTCACTTGCAAGATGAATCGAAAAGCTTGCAAGAATCTTGCAAGCTTTTCGATTCAAATGCTGGGAAAGGGGGCAAACACAGAAAGGGTGAAGATTTTTGCAGCAGTAAAATTGTCTTAGCTTTAGCGTGAGCCTTTTTAGCTTTTTTGAGGCCTAGAGCCGGTGCATTACTGTGCTCCATAAGGAGCGCACCTGGTCTCTAGCCATCAAAGAAAAAGAAAGACCCGAAAGAGCTAAGACTAATGCGCGAAGGGGTCACAAACAAGGGCGGGGGGTTATCGCGCTGCGCGAAGGGGTCACAAACAAGGGCGGGGGGTTATCGCGCTGAAGAAAGAAACAGGCAAACATATAAATGAACATCTAAATGAACAACAAAGGGGGCACAGAGAAGGCGGGGGGTTATTGTGTGCTGCGCGAAGGGGTCACAAACAAGGGCGGGGGGTTATCGCGCTGCGCGAAGGGGTCACAAACAAGGGCGGGGGGTTATCGCGCTGAAGAAAGAAACATAAACATATAAATGAACATCTAAATGCACAAGAAAGGGGGCACAGGCAAGAGGTGGGGGTTCGCGCGAAATGCGAAAGAAACGACGAAAAACGAGCGAGCACCCGAAAAGCGAGCGAGCGCAAAACGGGCGAGACAAAAACGAACGAGCGAAAAGCGAGCGAGCGCAAAACGAGCGAAACAAAAACGAACGAGCGAAAAGCGAGCGAGCGCAAAACGGGCGAGACAAAAACGAACGAGCGAAAAGCGAGCGAGCGCAAAACGAGCGAACCAAAAACGAACGAGCGAGCAAGCGAAAAGCGAGCGAGAGAAAAGCGAGCGAAACAAACGAACGAGCGTGAAAGCGAACGAACGAAAAGCGAGCGAGCGGAAAACGAAAACGAGCGTGAAAGCTAACAAACGGAAAACGAGCGAGCGCAAAACGAGCAAAACAAAAGCGAACGAGCGTGAAAGCGAACAAACGGAAAACAAGCGAGAGCAAAACAAAAACGAACGACCGTGAAAGCGAGCGAACGACCGAATTTGCCCAGAAGGCAATCCTAAAAAGCACAAAAACACTTTGCCATAAGCAAAGAAAACTGGAGAGAGCGAGAAAAGCGAAGAAATAAATGCCCAAAAGGCAACAAGAAGAGAGAGAGAGAGCGAGAGAGAGCGAGAGCAAGATTTCTGAAAAAAATCAGCTAAAGAACAAGAGAAGCGCTCATTTTTAATCAAAAATTTTAATCACAGCGCTTCTTACAAAATAAAAAACCAAAAAGAAGACAAGAAAACGCCCATTGATACAATTACAACTTGGTTATTTTAATCAAACCGCTTCAAATCAACAAATCTAAGGACCAAAACCAAAAAAAAAGTAAAAACGAGTAGATAACGTCATCAACAAGAGCAACAGCAGAACAAAACAAGAGGCCAAAACTTGAAAATGTTGCAAATCAGTGTTCAATCATTCTTTTTTTGAAAAAGATTGAGAAAACTATAACTGTCAGCGCTCAGGAAATTGAATGTTTATCACATAACATCAATGCATCATTCCAAAAAATATCAGGAGGAAAAAATAGAGATAACAGAAGGTGCAATACAGAAAAACCAGAGCGACAGAACAAGAGAAGCGCTCATTTGTATTTAGAAATTTCAATCATAGCGCTTCTTACAAGAAACTTTAAAAAAACAGAAGGCAAGGAGGCGTTCATTGATACCTATTACTATTTGGTTACTCTAATCAAAACACTTCAAATCAACAAATCTAAAGACCAAAACCAAGAAAAAGTAAAAACGAGAAGATAAAGTCATCAACACGAGCGACAGCAAAACAAAACAGGAGGCCAAAACTTGAAAATGTTGCAAATCAGTGTTCCATCACTCTTTTTTGGAAAGGATTAAGAAAACTATAACTGTCAGCGCTCAGGAAATTAAATGTTTATCACATAACATCAATGTATCATCCCAAAAAATATCGAGAGGAAAAATTTAAAGAGAGACCAAAGTTACAGTAAAGAAAAACCAGAGCAACAGAACAAGAGAAGCACTCATTTGTATTCAGAAATTTCAATCACAGCGCTTCTTACAAAAAAACAAAAGACAAGGAAGCGCTCATTGATACCAATTACCATATGGTTATTCTAATCAAACCGCTTCACATCAACAAATCTCAAGACCAAAACTAAGGAAAAAGACAAGCACCTAACAAAAAAGAAAATGCGCAATCAAAGCGCTCCCAGACAAACAAAAACAGCAATAAAAGGAAAAAACGAGTAGAGAAAATCATCAACAAGAGCAACAGAAAAACAAAACAAGAGGTCAAAACTTGAAATGTTGCAACTCGTGTTTCATCACTTGCTTTTGAAAAAAATTAGGAAAACTATAATTGTCAGCGCTCAGGAAATTGAATGTTTATCACATAATACTAATGTATCATCTTAAAAAACATCAAGAGGAAAAACTTTAGAGAGACCAGGTGAAAAGAAGAAAAACCAGAGCGAAAGAACAAGAGAAGCGCTCATTTGTATTCAGAAATTTCAATCACAGCGCTTCTTACAAAAAAAACAAAAGGAAAACAAGAAAGCGCACATTGATACAATTACTACTTGGTTATTCTTATCAAACCGCTTCAAATCAATAAATCTAAGGACCAAAACCAAAAAAAAGTAAAAACGAGTAGATAAAGTCATCAAAAAGAGCACCAGCAAAACGAAACAAGAAGCCAAAACTTGAAATTGTTGCAAATCAGTGTTCCATCACTCTTTTTTAAAAAAAAATTAAGAAAACTATAACTGTCAGCGCTCAGGAAAATGAATGTTTATTACACATCAATGTATCATCCCAAAAAATATCAAGAGGAAAAAATTTAGAGAGACCAGAAGGTGCAATAAAGAAAAACCAGAGCAACAGAACAAGAGAAGCGCTCATTTGTATTCAGAAGTTTCAATCACAGCGCTTCTTACAAAATGAAAAAAACAAAAAGAAGACAAGAAATTGCACATTGATACAATTACTACCTGGTTATTCTAATCAAACCGCTTCAAATCAACAATTCTAACGACCAAAACTAAGAAAAAAGACAAGCACCTACCAAAATAGAAAATGCGCAATCCCAGACAAACAAATACAGCAATAAAAGGAAAAAACGAGTAGAGAAAATCATCAACAAGAGCAACAGAAAAATAAAACTAGAGGCCAAAACTTGAAATCTTGCAACTCAGTGTTTCATCACTCGCTTTTGAAAAAGATTGAGGAAACCATGACTGTCAGCGCTCAGGAAATTGAATGTTTATCACATAACATCATTGTATTTTATCTTAAAAAATATCAAGAGGAAAAAGTTTAGAGAGACCAGAAGTTGCAAAAAAGAAAAACCAGGGCGAAAGAACAAGAGAAGCGCTCATTTTTAATCAGAAATTTTAATCACAGCGCTTCTTACAAAATAAAAAACCAAAAAGAAGACAAGAAAACGATCATTGATACAGTTACTAGTTTGTTATTCTAATCATACCGCTTCAAATCAACAAATCTAGGGACCAAAACCAAAAAAGAAGAGTAAAAACGAGCAGATAAAGTCATCAACAAGAGCAACAGCAAAAAAAACAAGAGGCCAAAACTTGAAAATGTTGCAATTCAGTGTTCCAGTGTTCCATCACTCTTTTTTGAAAAAGATTAAGAAAACTATAACTGTCAGCGCTCAGGAAATTGAATGTTTATCACATAACATCAATGTATCATCCAAAAAAACATCGCCAGGAAAAAATTTAGAGAGACAAGAAGGTGCAATAAAGAAAAACCAAAGCAGCAGAACAAGAGAAGCTCTCATTTGTATTCAGAGATTTCAATCACAGCGCTTCTTACAAAATGAAAAAAACAGAAGGAAGACAAGAAAGCGCCCATTGATACAATTACTACTTGGTTATTCTAATCAAACCGCTTCAAATCAACAAATCTAAAGACCAAAACCAATAAAAGAGACAAGCCAGAATCAATAACCAAATTTTTCAATCACAGCAATTCCAAGTAAACAAGAAAAACAACAGAAAAAAAACGAGCAGAGAAAATCAACAAGAGCAACGGAAAAGAAACCAAGAAGCAATAGCAACAAAATGCAATTCAGCGTTTTATTACTAGTTTTTTAAAACTAATGAAAACTTCATAACTGTCAGCACATAGGAAATTGATTGTTACCATCACAGCGCATCCATGTAACATCGTAAAATATAACAAGAGCAAAAAATTTGAAAACAGCACTTCCAGTTAAACACGTGCAGCACGAAAAAGAAAAAATGAGTAGAGAAAATCAAGAGCAGCAAACGAAAACAAGAAGCAAAGACAAAAAAAACTAACAATTCAGTGCTAAGTCACTCGCGTTCAATAAGATCATTAATTATCAAATTCAGCAATCAAGAAATTGATTGTTTCCATCACAGCGCATCCATGGATCATTTTAAAATATATCAAGAGCAGAAAATTAAGAGAGGCCAAAAGGTACAAAACAGAAACATCAGAGTGAAAAAACAAAAGAAGAGCCTATTTGTAGTCAGTGGATTTTATCACAGCGCTCCATGAAAGAAAGCTTAAAAAGCGTAAAAAAGGCAAAGAAGCACTCATTGATGCCAATTATAAATTGTTTACTCTAGTTGAATCAACTCAAATCAACAAATCCAAAAACTAAAACCAAATAAGTCCCTTTCAATAATCGAATTGTGCTATCACAGCACTTCCGGGAAAACAAGAACAGCGACAAAAACAGAAAAAACGAGGATGAACAATCATCACTTATAACAGAAAACGAAAAAGCAAAAATAATCAACAAAAACAAGAAGCTAGCAAAGACACTTAATACTCAAATCAAACCAACTCATATTATGAAGTGACTATGGTACACTACAACTCATAATTTCTCATGATCACATTCACAGCGACTATCTTTGAAGAAAACGAGGAAAGATGAGAACTCAATGATATTCATTTTTCTCTAATAACAGAGCTTCCCCGCATAACGCAAACATTAAAAACAACATTTAAAAAACTAGAGCAACAAAGATGTACTCAATCACAAATTTCAAAGAAGGAATCATTAACATAAAACATTCAAATCATAGCGGATCACTGTTCAAAGCAGATATTGGACACAAAAAAAGGAAGAGGCACGCATGTTTCAAGCTGTTCCAAACACAGCTCTTACAAACAACTGGTAGCAAAATTCAAAAATTGAGCAAAATTGAATTAGCAAGCATCAAACTCAACAAGAATTTAGTCATTCAATGTATTATCAATCATTATCAATCTATGATCCTAATTAAATATTACAATCAGCGTTGAGAAAGCTAAATTTATCCATCACGGCGCAATATGAAAACAAAAAGTCACGTCCAAAGCAAGGGACAAGAGTGGGTGGAATACGCAAGCAACTTAGAGGAGAGAAATAAACAGTCGCTCATATGCATTCACTAAATTTAGACAGTGTTTAGCAACAAAAGAAAAGCAAGACAAAAATCTGATGTCACAAAAGAAGCCGAGAGTTTTCGTAATTTTTTTTAAAAAAGTTAGTAATCACTGTCAGAGCACAGACAACTAACTGCTTTAACACAGCGACTCCAAAGAGAATCGGAAAAAAACGAATAGCTAATACCTATCAGCTCAACCACTGTAAAGAGCTGTTCTAAAGAAAAGAAAGCGTATATCGCCCTACCACTGTAAGGGCTACTCAACTAAATTGTTACATAAGGGACATTTGACATTTTCTAACTTAGAAGACTTTGACCAAGGATAGAGCAGAAAACTGAATTCATCAACAAAAGAGTTTTGACAAAGGTTGGCTGAGACAATGATGATTAAAAATCAATCAGTAAAGCATCAAAGAAACAGTATTTACAACAGATAGAGAAATATCCATCAATCAAATGACTGAAGACAGGCGATCAAAACATAACAGAACACAAATTATAAAGACAACGAAAAGCACGAACAATAGCTTAGGTTCACATTTAGCAAATTTCAATGTCTTAAGTTTTCAGAGTCTTAAAATTTTCTCACTCGAAAGCCGAAAGTTTCACACGCTTTCACTAGGAAACGTAATATGTCAAGTTTTCCGCCGTATACAGGGTGAAATCCTCCTCTGTTATCAAATTGCTTCATGTACATTTGGGTAGCTTTGAATAGATTTCTACCTAAATGCCGTTGCAGTACTTGATTTGCCGCTACTATCAAATGCGGCTCAACGTCTTTTCTTGGCAGCAGTTTAATAACGCGAACTCTTGTACTGTTTCACTCAACACTTCTTGAAACGCAATTATTTTGCAGGCAACTAAGGTTGGATCTTCGGCCTCTCTGTGCTTGAATTTTCCTAGGTCATTATTTCCCACCATAATTATTACGTATCTATACTGACATGCAAGCTCCACGTCATTAACATTTAGGTCCATTGCCCTTCGTCCGCTTACACCATCGACAACTACTGGCAACTGTTTAAGGAAACGATCACACAATATTTCATTTCTGAGATGCTTTATGGTGGAGTCACCCATGATCAGGATTGCATCCTTCTTCGGAGTCATTCTCTAAACAACAGATCAACTGAGAACATGTCACTTTGCCAGACCTAGCGCCCTAGATTCCCAGATCCAGACTCGACTCGACCAATCCAGACTCGACCAATCCAGACTCGACCAAAACCACACAAAAATCGACCAGTATTGAAAGACCACGCCGAAAACTAGACTCAAAACACTTATTCTTGGCTTAAAATCAAACTGAACCACTGTAAGCAGTTTTTCTCATCCTATATTGAGAGTTTCATTCATTTTAGAAGTATATTAAAAGAGTGAAAAGTTGGTCAGGACACCTAATTAGTTATGCTCAAAGCCTTCTCTCATCACGCTCGCGATAAAAGTACCCTCACTTAGTTCATACAGAACACACTTCCAAGTTAAATCCTCAGTCCTAATCATTTCTAACTCTCCCGGTTTTCCAATTTTGTATAGAAACAATACTGATTCAGTCTAATGTTTACTATCTACAAGTTTTTTGCTTTTCATGCATCTGACAACTGCATATTCCAGTTCCGAATTCCTCAATTGGGCAAAAAATTCTATTTTAACAAACTTATTACCAGTAGTTAGGGCAACACTGTTTGAAGTATTTTTTAGTGTAAGTAAAAGAGCTTGATGTGTAAACTAATCCACCACAAGTCAAACGACTTTTTATTTGAACTAAATTATTTTCCAAAGCGTATTCTTGATTTTCTACAGAAAGCCGCACATACAAACTACAGTTGATCTCTTTCGCTTCCTGAGAATCATTTTGCCTGTGTAAAAATTTTTCAACAATTTTGTTAGGATTTTTGACAGAACCCTTGACTGTCCTTATGAGTAGGTGGTTTGCGGACTCAAATGAGAAGGCAGAAACAAGCCATAGCGGTCCAATTTGTCTGCATTGGTGAGCTAAATGTCGCAAGGTGTGCATATTGAAAGACTGTGAGTCTACTCCAAAAGCTTTTAAGAAATTGTCAAAAAAAATTTAGATGATTTTCAGCATCCGTTAAAATAGCTTCATTCAATTTTTGTTCACTTAGGAGGCGAATTGCTTTTGAAAGTCTCAAGAATAACTCAACCAATAATTGATCAACTGAAAAACTTTTAAACATAATCAAAGGACCTAAATGAAAAAAGAAAAGCCGGAAATCAGCAGCTTTCCACAGATTAAGCTCCGAAACATTTTTTGGTTTGTGTAAACTTTCATAGGGTACCATGCAATCAATCAGACATTTATTGAACTCTTCCTTGGAATTTTTTGGAACCTTGGAAATCAGAGCCTGAGTCAAAATTTTGGCAGAACCTAAAAAGTTTGATGCATGGGGTCAATAGGGACATTCCATGGAATGCCAAAAAATTTGCTGAGCGGTGATACTCCCTTTACCCCGAATTTTCCTGACATTGCGTTTTTTAGATACTGTTGATTTTGCCTAAGAAAAAGTTTTTCTTGAACCGGATAGAGCATTCGCCTGTTCTGATAAACACCACCACTGTAGCAATAAGGACATCCGTAGTACCCGTTAAATTGTTGCACCATACATACAGAAGCCATAGCTGGCATATCACAAATAAGATATAAAAAATTTGCGGAACATTCACCCAGTCCTTCTGTTACTAATTTGTCGCTCAAAAACAAATCAATTTCAAAGCTAATTTTTTTTAAAAGGAAACTCCAATTTGGCTTTCCTTTTCCTTGCCAGAGGCCTAGCAGGAGGTGGTTTGAAAACTCTGACCGCAATTTTGGAGGCAAATTAAAAATTTGGACCCAAACAGGCCAAACCGAAATAAAACGGGATTTAAATAAAGCCACACCGTCAATATTGATGTTTAGTAAAACTTCTTTTTTCTTGATCTTAATTGTTCCAGCTGTCCAGCTACAAGACTCAGACCACGATTGTTTTATATAACTAATATTTTTACCCAAGATTGTTTTTAGCTGTTGGCGAAGATTGACTGCTACAAATTGTGATGCATTGTGTTCAAAAATAGTGCAAGAAGGCAAGCTTAGCAACGTTGATGGGGCCGAAATATTATTAGAAGGCGGTAAAACTTTCCCGAAAAGTCTCAAAATATCACGTCTGCACGCAGCAGAAAGAGTGTGTCGGTTTGCAATAAAAAATCTGTTGTAGAGAACTCTGAGCCATCATAGAGTTCTAATTCGGGATTCCAATTTTCACAATCTAAAAACGTCTCCGACTCCAAATTCTCTTTTCTTTCCTCATCATCAAATAAATAAAGGTTCAAGGGTTCCGAACGTAGTGGAGTCGAACAGACGGGACCAACTGGCTGAAACTTATTGAGGAAAGGTGAAGGCAAAATGACGGAGCTAACTTCATCATCTAGCTGCGAAACTGTTGTGTTAAGGCTAGAATGCCTGGACGTTTCTAAAGAACCATAAATTTCACTATATGACAAAACAGAAAAACTTTCTTCTTCAGCAAGCAATTCAGCAGCACTATTATCTGCTGTCATTGCTAAAATTACTTTTTTCGAGTATCTGTACATTAGATCAACCGCTTCACCTTTTCTATTCAAAATATCAGTTTTGGTTGACAGGACTTTTTTCAACTTATTACTATGATTCTCTTCATCACCACTAAATAATTTCCTTTTACGTGACGGCAAACGATCTTCTAAAGGGTCTCCGTGCTCGGAGGTAAACTTACACAAACAAAACTTATTGAAATCTCCGAAGAAGTTAACGTCATACTTTACCGTAATTTTATCACCATTATTAATATCTTTAATTGCTACACAGCGAACTAAATTCCCATGTATTTCGTATCTCGAATTAGGTTTACAACACGAATTTACAAAGGATACCGGCCCTAACATTAGAAAAGTTTGCGCTATTTTTCTCGTTGTTGTAATGAGGAAAAGTCATTTACATCGATTACATGATCTTCATCTGGTAACTCACTAAGGAAACCTGCTAAGCCAGAAATGCAACTTTTTTATCAATTTTAGTTTTTGCAAACACTCCTACTTGGGAAAAAATTGTCGATGGAATATAACTAACAGCTTGGAACGATACAACCTTTAGGACTTCGACGTACTGGTTCTCCAGAAACATTCTGACGGTCTCGGCGTCATCTTCCAACTCCAGGTTTTCAGGTTGAAAAATTTTGTGTGCCCTTACGTCTCCACTGTCAATATATTTGCTTGTTAGAGCGGAATCAATTGCAGCCAATGACTGCCAACGGATATTAACATTTTTGAGAGTTTTTTCATCCATCACTGAAACTAATTTGAAGCGTTACTTTTTTCTGTATTGACGGAGATTATGCTTTCTGATATCGAAAGAGTAGCTCTATATTTCCTTACAAAGGAACTTGTCTCCAAAATTAAAGGTTCAAATGCAGCTATTTTAAAGAGATCCTGGGGTTCTTAATTACATTCCCAACCACTGTAAAGGGAACATTCACATGGTATATGACTAACGTTATTTCAATTCTAGCAAAAGTAAGAAACATCGCTTCTATTATTATATCATCTGTTTGGTAGCAGAACAACTAATAACAGTAAATCAGTTCGAACCAACTGCGACCAGAACTAAACAAAAGAAATCAATCTTAGGATTAGTTTGTTGTCCCTCATTGACCAGCAGAAGCGCCCGATTTGATGATCTCGAGCCTTTTCTCAAATTGCTCCTTAACACCAACTTGATTGGCTCCTAATTTCGCCCGATGATAAGCATAGACAGAAGTTCCACAGAACAGCTTTACCGCACCTGCAATAAAAAAAAGCTCTTACATTTTTTTTAGATTCACTGAGTTCACGGTTAAAATATTAATCACCTTTAAAAGCTTTTTCAGCATTCCTTGATGCGCGCAACCGAGTCGTCTTAAACTTTCGGCGGGGTGAGAAGCAGTACAAAGCCCTTTCATCTTCGTTGAAGATTTTTCTTACAACACTGCTACCAAATCCGCGGTAGTCATCCTCTTTTCCGTCAAAGTCCAACAGGTTTTGTCCATTATATAACAAGACCCCTTTTTTCTGGAGTTTAAAGACTCGGCATTTTTTGTTGTTCTAAACAACTCAGAAGCGTTAAAAACATTCAGGGTCATCATCAATTGTTGCCAAAAAATTAAAAGAAACCCCAAAAACGATAATGAAAAAGTTAACCTGAGATTTTAATTCAGCTGAGGACACTACAAGCAGATTATAAAGATCAAGCTCTAAAGCGCAAGATTCTTCTAGTCGCCTTTCAATCTCCAAAAACTTTTCTGTCAAGACTTCCAGACTTTGGCTGGAGATCAGAAGTCCGCCATTTATCTCTTTGATTTCATAGAGGCTAACAGCTTGATCCATTTTGACCTAAAGTGATACTTAACAAATTCAGGATCGCCCTCAGACTTAGAAAAAACAACTCATTTTAAATGTTCGCCCGCTAGCCAAGGGTAAAAAATGTTTTGAAATCACAACTTACTTTTATTTTAAGTTAAATTAAAATGATAAGCAACATGGAAGCAACAAAACAGAAAGCAATCACTCTAGAATCCTCAGCTTCAACACCATTATTAAAAGAAGCAACGATAGAAAGATAATCAGCAAAAAGATTAAAAGCATCAAAACAAATTTAACGGAGCAACAAATGAGATATTATCTGATTATTATTGGAAGTCATATTTTTGCTAATATCAATCCCAACCACTGTAATGGGATATCTCAATAATCCGATTCATTTTCCTTATATCCTTTGTTCTTATAAGCATTGCCCATAACATTTACCAATCTAACAACACGCTTGTACACTTTCTTCGAAAACTGTTCTCCTAACACAGCTTTGAGAGCATTTCTGAAAACAGCTTCACGCTCAAGGTCAATTCGGGTTCTACCCGAGTTTTCTGGCCGCAACTTTTTCTGGGGATCAACGACGTGGTTTGCTAATTCCTCCTTCGACCACAGCTTGCGAGCAATTCTTTTTCCCTTCTCTTCTGGCGTATCTCCACCCAAGTTTGTCAAGCAAAGCCCTTGATAATAAACATGCTCGCCTACCTCTTCATTTGTACAGTCTTCTCGTTCAATAACGGCTTCCTTAGCATCAGTAACCTCTTTCATTACCTTACGAGCCAACAACAAATTATCCTTCTGAATTTGATTGGATTTATCGAGCCGTTGCTCTAACCTCGAAGCTATATGAAGGAGCTTTTCATACGCCAGTTGTTTAAGTGCGCTCTTCTCACCAGAAACTTGTCCACAGGCGGCACACTTAGAGCCTTTTTCAACTGGAACCTCTCTACTTTTCTCAATTTTTCTACGCTTACAAGGAGCTGGTTGGCTATGACTTCGAGCTTGTTCTTCGTCCTCCGAAAACAAATCAGAATCATCAGAATCACTCTGAGATTCGCGTTCATTGCTCGTCTTACTTACTGCACCCAACACTTCTTTGATAACAGCTGAAACGTCTAAACGTGCAACATCGCAAGTCGTGTCACCCAAATTACTGTTCATGTACTCGCCTACGTGAACCATCAGGTCTAGAGGGCCGTAAGTCATAAATAGACCTTTTCCAATTTTAGGAAAGATTACATGGTCCAATTTTTTGAGACTGATTTTCTCCGCGTTGAGAAAATGGACGGGCCAATTTTCATCGTTCGCAGGGAAAAGCATATAAGTATTATCGACTGGGAAATAGAAAATAAATGTTTGGCTCGAATCAAGTTCAATATCGTTCTTGAGTCTTGCCTTCTCGATTGCGCGAGTCGATGTTCAGGCTGGGTTCGCCATCATGCTCCTTCAAAAAAGGGTTAAATATGACTAAATCATTGACTATGTTAAAAAACAATTTAATTGACACACTATTAAAGAACTAAATTAATATTAAAAGTGTCAATTCATTTGAAACACTATAGCGAGTTTTTGAGCGCAAAATTTGACAACGTATAGAGCACTTTTTTGGTATAGCACCTAGGTCAAAACTTCTTTCCCCCTCAGACTGTACTCGGATAGTGACACTCCTCCTTAGACCCTCAATTGATTTGAATAAGTCCTTGACTAGGTTGAAAAGCAATTTATGTTGAAACACTATATAGCGAGTTTTTGAGCGCGAAATTTGACAACGTATAGAGTACTTTTTTCGTATAGCACCTAGGTCAAATCTTCTTTCCCCCTCAGACTGTACTCGGACAGTGACACTCCTCCTTAGACCCTCAATTCATTTGAATAAGTCCTTGACTAGGTTGAAAAGCAATTTATGTTGAAACACTAAATAGCGAGTTTTTGAGCGCGAAATTTGACGTAGAGAGTACTTTTTTCGTATAGCACCTAGGTCGAAAATTCTTTCCCCCTCAGACTGTACTCGGACAGTGACACTCCTCCTTAGACCCTCAATTCATTTGAATAAGTCCTTGACTAGGTTGAAAAGCAATTTATGTTGAAACGCTATATAGCGAGTTTTTGAGCGCGAAATTTGACAACGTATAGAGTACTTTTTTCGTATCGCACCTAGGTCAAAAATTCTTTCCCCCTCAGACTGTACTCGTACAGTAACACTCCTCCTTAGACCCTCAATTCATTTGAAAAAGTCCTTGACTAGGTTGAAAACCACTTTATGTTGAAAAACTATATAGCGAGTTTTTGAGCGCCAAATTTGACAACGTATAGAGTACTTTTTTCGTATAGTTCCTAGGTCAAAAATTCTTTCCCCCTCAGACTGCACTCGGACAGTGACACTCCTCCTTAGACCCTCGAGTCATTTGAATAAATCCTTGACTAGGTTGAAAACCACTTTATGTTGAAAAACTATATAGCGAGTTTTTGAGCGCCAAATTTGACAACGTATAGAGTACTTTTTTCGTATAGCACCTAGGTCAAAAATTTTTTCCTACTCAGACTGTACTCGGACAGTGACACTCCTCCTTAGACCCTCAATTGATTTGAATAAGTCCTTGACTAGGTTGAAAAGCAATTTATGTTGAAACACTATATAGCGAGTTTTTGAGCGCGAAATTTGACAACGTATAGAGCACTTTTTTGGTATAGCACCTAGGTCAAAACTTCTTTCCCCCTCAGACTGTACTCGGATAGTGACACTCCTCCTTAGACCCTCAATTGATTTGAATAAGTCCTTGACTAGGTTGAAAAGCAATTTATGTTGAAACACTATATAGCGAGTTTTTGAGCGCGAAATTTGACAACGTATAGAGTACTTTTTTCGTATAGCACCTAGGTCAAATCTTCTTTCCCCCTCAGACTGTACTCGGACAGTGACACTCCTCCTTAGACCCTCAATTCATTTGAATAAGTCCTTGACTAGGTTGAAAAGCAATTTATGTTGAAACACTAAATAGCGAGTTTTTGAGCGCGAAATTTGACGTAGAGAGTACTTTTTTCGTATAGCACCTAGGTCGAAAATTCTTTCCCCCTCAGACTGTACTCGGACAGTGACACTCCTCCTTAGACCCTCAATTCATTTGAATAAGTCCTTGACTAGGTTGAAAAGCAATTTATGTTGAAACGCTATATAGCGAGTTTTTGAGCGCGAAATTTGACAACGTATAGAGTACTTTTTTCGTATCGCACCTAGGTCAAAAATTCTTTCCCCCTCAGACTGTACTCGTACAGTAACACTCCTCCTTAGACCCTCAATTCATTTGAAAAAGTCCTTGACTAGGTTGAAAACCACTTTATGTTGAAAAACTATATAGCGAGTTTTTGAGCGCCAAATTTGACAACGTATAGAGTACTTTTTTCGTATAGTTCCTAGGTCAAAAATTCTTTCCCCCTCAGACTGCACTCGGACAGTGACACTCCTCCTTAGACCCTCGAGTCATTTGAATAAATCCTTGACTAGGTTGAAAACCACTTTATGTTGAAAAACTATATAGCGAGTTTTTGAGCGCCAAATTTGACAACGTATAGAGTACTTTTTTCGTATAGCACCTAGGTCAAAAATTTTTTCCTACTCAGACTGTACTCGGACAGTGACACTCCTCCTTAGACCCTCAGTTCATTTGAATAAGTCCTTGACCAGGTTGAAAAGCAATTTAAGTTGAAACACTGTATAGCGAGTTTTTGAGCGCGAAATTTGACAACGTATAGAGTACTTTTTTGGTTTAGCACCTGGTCAAAAACTCTTTCCCCCTCAGACTGTACTCGGACAGTGACACTCCTCCTTAGACCCTCAATTCATTTGAATAGGTCCTTGACTAGGTTGAAAAGCAATTTATGTTGAAACACTATGTAGCGAGTTTTTGAGCACCAAATTTGACAACGTATAGAGTACTTTTTTCGTATAGCACCTAGGTCAAAAATTCTTTCCCCCTCAGACTGTACTCGGAGATTGACACTCCTCCTTAGACCCTCAATTGATTTGAAGAAGTCCTTGACTAGGTTGAAAAGCAATTTATGTTGAAACACTATATAGCGAGTTTTTGAGCGCGAAATTTGACAACGTATAGAGTACTTTTTTCGTATAGCACCTAGGTCAAAAATTTTTTCCCCCTCAGACTGTACTCCGACAGTGACACTCCTCCTTAGACCCTCAATTCATTTGAATAAGTCCTTGACTAGGTTGAAAAGCAATTTATGTTGAAACACTAAATAGCGAGTTTTTGAGCGCGAAATTTGACAACGTAGAGAGTACTTTTTTCGTATAGCACCTAGGTCAAAAATTCTTTCCCCCTCAGACTGTACTCAGACAGTGACACTCCTCCTTAGACCCTCAATTCATTTGAATAAGTCCTTGACTAGGTTGAAAAGCAATTTATGTTGAAACGCTATATAGCGTGTTTTTGAGCGCGAAATTTGACAACGTATAGAGTACTTTTTTCGTATAGCACCTAGGTTAAAAATTCTTTCCCCCTCAAACTGTACTCGGACAGTGACACTCCTCCTTAGACCCTCAATTCATTTGAATAAGTCCTTGACTAGGTTGAAAAGCAATTTATGTTGAAACGCTATATAGCGAGTTTTTGAGCGCCAAATTTGACAACGTATAGAGTACTTTTTTCGTATAGCACCTAGGTCAAAAATTCTTTCCCCCTCAGACTGCACTCGGACAGTGACACTCCTCCTTAGACCCTCAGTTCATTTGAATAAGTCCTTGACCAGGTTGAAAAGCAATTTATGTTGAAACACTATATAGCGAATTTTTGAGCGCGAAATTTGACAACGTATAGAGTACTTTTTTCGTATAGCACCTAGGTCGAAAATTATTTCCCCCTCAGACTGTACTCGGACAGTGACACTCCTCCTTAGACCCTCAATTCATTTGAATAAGTCCTTGACTAGGTTGAAAAGCAATTTATGTTGAAACGCTATATAGCGAGTTTTTGAGCGCGAAATTTGACAACGTATAGAGTACTTTTTTCGTATAGCACCTA
Source organism: Convolutriloba macropyga (assembly GCF_964194025.1). Classification (NCBI taxonomy): domain Eukaryota; kingdom Metazoa; phylum Xenacoelomorpha; order Acoela; family Convolutidae; genus Convolutriloba; species Convolutriloba macropyga. The sequence continues at coordinate 31,010,249 of NC_134473.1, forward strand.
GGTTAAAAATTATTTCCCCTTCAGACTGTACTCGGACAGTGACACTCCTCCTTAGACCCTCAATTCATTTGAATAAGTCCTTGACTAGGTTGAAAAGCAATTTATGTTGAAACACTATATGGCGAGTTTTTGAGCGCGAAATTTGACAACGTAGAGAGTACTTTTTTCGTATAGCAACTAGGTCAAAAATTCTTTCCCTCTCAGACTGTACTCGGACAGTGACACTCCTCCTTAGACCCTCAATTCATTTGAATAAGTCCTTGACTAGGTTGAAAAGCAATTTATGTTGAAACACTATATGGCGAGTTTTTGAGCGCGAAATTTGACAACGTATAGAGTACTTTTTTCGTATAGCACCTAGGTCAAAAATTTTTCCCCCTCAGACTGTACTCCGACAGTGACACTCCTGCTTAGACCCTCAATTCATTTGAATAAGTCCTTGACTAGGTTGAAAAGCAATTTATGTTGAAACACTAAATAGCGAGTTTTTGAGCGCGAAATTTGACAACGTAGAGAGTACTTTTTTCGTATAGCACCTAGGTCAAAAATTCTTTCCCCCTCAGACTGTACTCGGACAGTGACACTCCTCCTTAGACCCTCAATTCATTTGAATAAGTCCTTGACTAGGTTGAAAAGCAATTTATGTTGAAACGCTATATAGCGTGTTTTTGAGCGCGAAATTTGACAACGTATAGAGTACTTTTTTCGTATAGCACCTAGGTCAAAAATTCCTTCCCCCTCAGACTGTACTCGGACAGTGACACTCCTCCTTAGACCCTCAATTCATTTGAATAAGTCCGTGACTAGGTTGAAAAGCAATTTATGTTGAAACGCTATATAGCGAGTTTTTGAGCGCGAAATTTGACAACGTATAGAGTACTTTTTTCGTATATCACCTAGGTTAAAAATTTTTTCCCCCTCAAACTGTACTCGGACAGTGACACTCCTTCTTAGACCCTCAATTCATTTGAATAAGTCCTTGACTAGGTTGAAAAGCAATTTATGTTGAAACGCTATATAGCGAGTTTTTGAGCGCCAAATTTGACAACGTATAGAGTACTTTTTTCGTATAGCACCTAGGTCAAAAATTCTTTCCCCCTCAGACTGCACTCGGACAGTGACACTCCTCCTTAGACCCTCAGTTCATTTGAATAAGTCCTTGACCAGGTTGAAAAGCAATTTATGTTGAAACACTATATAGCGAATTTTTGAGCGCGAAATTTGACAACGTATAGAGTACTTTTTTCGTATAGCACCTAGGTCAAAAATTATCTCCCCCTCAGACTGTACTCGGACAGTGACACTCCTCCTTAGACCCTCAATTCATTTGAATAAGTCCTTGACTAGGTTGAAAAGCAATTTATGTTGAAACGCTATATAGCGAGTTTTTGAGCGCGAAATTTGACAACGTATAGAGTACTTTTTTCGTATAGCACCTAAGTAAAAAATTATTTCCCCCTCAGAATGTACTCGGACAGTGACACTCCTCCTTAGACTGTCAATTCATTTGAATAAGTCCTTGACTAGGTTGAAAAGCAATTTATGTTGAAACACTATATAGCGAGTTTTTGAGCGCGAAATTTGACAACGTATAGAGTACTTTTTTCGTAGAGCACCTAGGTCAAAAATTCTTTCCCCCTCAGACTGTACTCGGACAGTGACACTCCTCCTTAGACCCTCAATTCATTTGAATAAGTCCTTGACTAGGTTGAAAAGCAATTTATGATGAAACACTGTATGGCGAGTTTTTGAGCGCCAAATTTGACAACGTATAGAGTACTTTTTTGGTATAGCACCTAGGTCAAAAATTCTTTCCCCCTCAGACTGTACTCGGATAGTGACACTCCTCCTTAGACCCTCAATTGATTTGAATAAGTCCTTGACTAGGTTGAAAAGCAATTTATGTTGAAACACTATATAGCGAGTTTTTGAGCGCGAAATTTGACAACGTATAGAGTACTTTTTTCGTATAGCACCTAAGTCAAAAATTCTTTCTTTCTCAGACTGTACTCGGACAGTGACACTCCTCCTTAGACCCTCAATTCATTTGAATAAGTCCTTGACTAGGTTGAAAAGCAATTTATGTTGAAACACTAAATAGCGAGTTTTTGAGCGCAAAATTTGACAACGTAGAGAGTACTTTTTTCGTATAGCACCTAGGTCAAAAATTCTTTCCCCCTCAGACTGTACTCGGACAGTGACACTCCTCCTTAGACCCTCAATTCATTTGAATAAGTCCTTGACTAGGTTGAAAAGCAATTTATGTTGAAACGCTATATAGCGTGTTTTTGAGCTCGAAATTTGACAACGTATAGAGTACTTTTTTCGTATCGCACCTAGGTCAAAAATTCTTTCCCCCTCAGACTGTACTCGGACAGTGACACTCCTCCTTAGACCCTCAATTCATTTGAATAAGTCCGTGACTAGGTTGAAAAGCAATTTATGTTGAAACGCTATATAGCAAGTTTTTGAGCGCGAAATTTGACAACGTATAGAGTACTTTTTTCGTATAGCACCTAGGTTAAAAATTCTTTCCCCCTCAAACTGTACTCGGACAGTGACACTCCTCCTTAGACCGTCAATTCATTTGAATAAGTCCTTGACTAGGTTGAAAAGCAATTTATGTTGAAACGCTATATAGCGAGTTTTTGAGCGCCAAATTTGACAACGTATAGAGTACTTTTTTCGTATAGCACCTAGGTCAAAAATTCTTTTCCCCTCAGACTGTACTCGGACAGTGACACTCCTCCTTAGACCCTCAATTCATTTGAATAAGTCCTTGACTAGGTTGAAAAGCAATTTATGTTGAAACGCTATATAGCGAGTTTTTGAGCGTCAAATTTGACAACGTATAGAGAACTTTTTTCGTATAGCACCTAGGTCAAAAATTCTTTTCCCCTCAGACTGTACTCGGACAGTGACACTCCTCCTTAGACCCTCAATTTATTTGAATAAGTCCTTGACTAGGTTGAAAAGCAATTTATGTTGAAACACTATATAGCGAGTTTTTGAGCGCAAAATTTGACAACGTATAGAGTACTTTTATCGTATAGCACCTAGGTCAAAAACTCTTTCCCTCTCAGACTGTACTCGGACAGTGACACTCCTCCTTAGACCCTCAATTCATTTGAATAAGTCCTTGACTAGGTTGAAAAGCAATTTATGTTGAAACACTAAATAGCGAGTTTTTGAGCGCAAAATTTGACAACGTAGAGAGTACTTTTTTCGTATAGCACCTAGGTCAAAAATTCTTTCCCCCTCAGACTGTACTCGGACAGTGACACTCTTCCTTAGACCCTCAATTCATTTGAATAAGTCCTTGACTAGGTTGAAAAGCAATTTATGTTGAAACGCTATATAGCGTGTTTTTGAGCTCGAAATTTGACAACGTATAGAGTACTTTTTTCGTATCGCACCTAGGTCAAAAATTCTTTCCCCCTCAGACTGTACTCGGACAGTGACACTCCTCCTTAGACCCTCAATTCATTTGAATAAGTCCGTGACTAGGTTGAAAAGCAATTTATGTTGAAACGCTATATAGCGAGTTTTTGAGCGCGAAATTTGACAACGTATAGAGTACTTTTTTCGTATAGCACCTAGGTCAAAAATTCTTTCCCCCTCAGACTGTACTCGGACAGTGACACTCCTCCTTAGACCCTCAATTCATTTGAATAAGTCCGTGACTAGGTTGAAAAGCAATTTATGTTGAAACGCTATATAGCGAGTTTTTGAGCGCCAAATTTGACAACGTATAGAGTACTTTTTTCGTATAGCACCTAGGTCCAAAATTCTTTCCCCCTCAGACTGCACTCCCACAGTGACACTCCTCCTTAGACCCTCAGTTCATTTGAATAAGTCCTTGACCAGGTTGAAAAGCAATTTATGTTGAAACACTATATAGCGAATTTTTGAGCGCGAAATTTGACAACGTATAGAGTACTTTTTTCGTATAGCACCTAGGTCAAAAATTATTTCCCCATCAGACTGTACTCGGACAGTCACACTCCTCCTTAGACCCTCAATTCATTTGAATAAGTCCTTGACTAGGTTGAAAAGCAATTTATGTTGAAACGCTATATAGCGAGTTTTTGAGCGCGAAATTTGACAACGTATAGAGTACTTTTTTCGTATAGCACCTAGGTTAAAAATTATTTCCCCCTCAGACTGTACTCGGACAGTGACACTCCTCCTTAGACCCTCAATTCATTTGAATAAGTCCTTGACTAGGTTGAAAAGCAATTTATGTTGAAACGCTATATAGCGAGTTTTTGAGCGCGAAATTTGACAACGTATAGATTTCTTTTTTCGTATAGCACCTAGGTCAAAAATTCTTTCCCCCTCAGACTGTACTCGGACAGTGACACTCCTCCTTAGACCCTCAATTCATTTGAATAAGTCCGTGACTAGGTTGAAAAGCAATTTATGTTGAAACGCTATATAGCGAGTTTTTGAGCGCGAAATTTGACAACGTATAGAGTACTTTTTTCGTATAGCACCTAGGTTAAAAATTATTTCCCCCTCAGACTGTACTCGGACAGTGACACTCCTCCTTAGACCCTCAATTCATTTGAATAAGTCCTTGACTAGGTTGAAAAGCAATTTATGTTGAAACACTATATGGCGAGTTTTTGAGCGCCAAATTTGACAACGTATAGAGTACTTTTTTGGTATAGCACCTAAGTCAAAAATTCTTTCCCCCTCAGACCCTACTCGGATAGTGACACTCCTCCTTAGACCCTCAATTGATTTGAATAAGTCCTTGACTAGGTTGAAAAGCAATTTATGTTGAAACACTATATAGCGAGTTTTTGAGCGCGAAATTTGACAACGTATAGAGTACTTTTTCGTATAGCACCTAGGTCAAAAATTCTTTCCCCCTCAGACTGTACTCGGACAGTGACACTCCTCCTTAGACCCTCAATTCATTTGAATAAGTCCTTGACTAGGTTGAAAAGCAATTTATGTTGAAACGCTATATAGCGAGTTTTTGAGCGCGAAATTTGACAACGTATAGAGTACTTTTTTCGTATAGCACCTAGGTTAAAAATTATTTCCCCCTCAAACTGTACTCGGACAGTGACACTCCTCCTTAGACCCTCAATTCATTTGAATAAGTCCTTGACTAGGTTGAAAAGCAATTTATGTTGAAACGCTATATAGCGAGTTTTTGAGCGCCAAACTTGACAACGTATAGAGTACTTTTTTCGTATAGCACCTAGGTCAAAAATTATTTCCCCCTCAGACTGTACTCGGACAGTGAAACTCCTCCTTAGACCCTCAATTCATTTGAATAAGTCCTTGACTAGGTTGAAAAGCAATTTATGTTGAAACGCTATATAGCGAGTTTTTGAGCGCGAAATTTGACAACGTATAGAGTAATTTTTTCGTATAGCACCTAGGTTAAAAATTATTTCCCCCTCAGACTGTACTCGGACAGTGACACTCCTCCTTAGACCCTCAATTCATTTGAATAAGTCCTTGACTAGGTTGAAAAGCAATTTATGTTGAAACGCTATATAGCGAGTTTTTGAGCGCGAAATTTGACAACGTATAGAGTACTTTTTTCGTATAGCACCTAGGTCAAAAATTCTTTCCCGCTCAGACTGTACTCGGACAGTGACACTCCTCCTTAGACCCTCAATTCATTTGAATAAGTCCGTGACTAGGTTGAAAAGCAATTTATGTTGAAACGCTATATAGCGAGTTTTTAGCGCGAAATTTGACAACGTATAGAGCACTTTTTTTGGTTTAGCACCTAGGTCAAAAATTCTTTCCCCCTCAGACTGTACTCGGACAGTGACACTCCTCCTTAGACCCTCAATTCATTTGAAGAGGTCCTTGACTAGGTTGAAAAGCAATTTATGTTGAAACACTATATAGCGAGTTTTTGAGCGCCAAATTTGACAACGTATAGAGTACTTTTTTCATATAGCGCCTAGGTCAAAATTTCTTTCCCCCTCAGACTGTACTCGGAGAGTGACACTCCTCCTTAGACCCTCAATTCATTTGAATAAGTCCTTGACTAGGTTGAGAAGCAATTTATGTTGAAACACTAAATAGCGAGTTTTTGAGCGCGATATTTGACAACGTAGAGAGTACTTTTTTCGTATAGCACCTAGGTCAAAAATTCTTTCCCCCTCAGACTGTACTCGGACAGTGACACTCCTCCTTAGACCCTCAATTCATTTGAATAAGTCCTTGACTAGGTTGAAAAGCAATTTATGTTGAAACGCTATATAGCGTGTTTTTGAGCGCGAAATTTGACAACGTATAGAGTACTTTTTTCGTATAGCACCTAGGTCAAAAATTCTTTCCCCCTCAGACTGTACTGGGACAGTGACACTCCTCCTTAGACCCTCAATTCATTTGAATAAGTCCGTGACTAGGTTGAAAAGCGATTTATGTTGAAACGCTATATAGCGAGTTTTGAGCGCGAAATTTGACAACGTATAGAGTACTTTTTTCGTATAGCACCTAGGTTAAAAATTCTTTCCCCCTCAAACTGTACTCGGACAGTGACACTCCTCCTTAGACCCTCAATTCATTTGAATAAGTCCTTGACTAGGTTGAAAAGCATTTTATGTTGAAACGCTATATAGCGAGTTTTTGAGCGCCAAATTTGACAACGTATAGAGTACTTTTTTCGTATAGCACCTAGGTCAAAAATTCTTTCCCCCTCAGACTGCACTCGGACAGTGACACTCCTCCTTAGACCCTCAGTTCATTTGAAAAAGTCCTTGACCAGGTTGAAAAGCAATTTATGTTGAAACACTATATAGCGAATTTTTGAGCGCGAAATTTGACAACGTATAGAGTACTTTTTTCGTATAGCACCTAGGTTAAAAATTATTTCCCCCTCAGACTGTACTCGAACAGTGACACTCCTCCTTAGACCCTCAATTCATTTGAATAAGTCCTTGACTAGGTTGAAAAGCAATTTATGTTGAAACACTATATAGCGAGTTTTTGAGCGCCAAATTTGACAACGTATAGAGTACTTTTTTGGTATAGTACCTAGGTCAAAAACTCTTTCCCCCTCAGACTGTACTCGGACAGTGACACTCCTCCTTAGACCCTCAATTAATTTGAATAAGTCCTTGACTAGGTTGAAAAGCAATTTATGTTGAAACACTATATAGCGAGTTTTTGAGCGCCAAATTTGACAACGTATAGAGTACTTTTTTCGTATAGCACCTAGGTCAAAAATTATTTCCCCCTCAGACTGTACTCGGACAGTGACACTCCTCCTTAGACCCTCAATTCATTTGAATAAGTCCTTGACTAGGTTGAAAAGCAATTTATGTTGAAACGCTATATAGCGAGTTTTTGAGCGCGAAATTTGACAACGTATAGAGTACTTTTTTCGTATAGCACCTAGGTTAAAAAATATTTCCCCTTCAGACTGTACTCGGACAGTGAAACTCCTCCTTAGACCCTCAATTCATTTGAATAAGTCCTTGACTAGGTTGAAAAGCAATTTATGTTGAAACGCTATATAGCGAGTTTTTGAGCGCGAAATTTGACAACGTATAGAGTACTTTTTTCGTATAGCACCTAGGTCAAAAATTCTTTCCCCCTCAGACTGTACTCGGACAGTGACACTCCTCCTTAGACCCTCAATTCATTTGAATAAGTCCGTGACTAGGTTGAAAAGCAATTTATGTTGAAACGCTATATAGCGAGTTTTTGAGCGCGAAATTTGACAACGTATAGAGTACTTTTTTCGTATAGCACCTAGGTTAAAAATTCTTTCCCCCTCAAACTGTACTCGGACAGTGACACTCCTCCCTAGACCCTCAATTCATTTGAATAAGTCCTTGACTAGGTTGAAAAGCAATTTATGTTGAAACGCTATATAGCAAGTTTTTGAGCGCCAAATTTGACAACGTATAGAGTACTTTTTTCGTATAGCACCTAGGTCAAAAATTCTTTCCCCCTCAGACTGCACTCGGACAGTGACACTCCTCCTTAGACCCTCAGTTCATTTGAATAAGTCCTTGACCAGGTTGAAAAGCAATTTATGTTGAAACACTATATAGCGAATTTTTGAGCGCGAAATTTGACAACGTATAGAGTACTTTTTTCGTATAGCACCTAGGTCAAAAATTATTTCCCCTCAGACTGTACTCGGACAGTGACACTCCTCCTTAGACCCTCAATTCATTTGAATAAGTCCTTGACTAGGTTGAAATGCAATTTATGTTGAAACGCTATATAGCAAGTTTTTGAGCGCCAAATTTGACAACGTATAGAGTACTTTTTTCGTATAGCACCTAGGTCAAAATTTCTTTCCCCCTCAGACTGCAATCGGACAGTGACACTCCTCCTTAGACCCTCAGTTCATTTGAATAAGTCCTTGACCAGGTTGAAAAGCAATTTATGTTGAAACACTATATAGCGAATTTTTGAGCGCGAAATTTGACAACGTATAGAGTTCTTTTTTCGTATAGCACCTAGGTTAAAAATTATTTGCCCCTCAGACTTTACTCGGACAGTGACAATCCTCCTTAGACCCTCAATTCATTTGAATAAGTCCTTGACTAGGTTGAAAAGCAATTTATGTTGAAACACTATATAGCGAATTTTTGAGCGCGAAATTTGACAACGTATAGAGTACTTTTTTCGTATAGCACCTAGGTCAAAAATTATTCCCCTTCAGACTGTACTCGGACAGTGACACTCCTCCTTAGACCCTCAATTCATTTGAATAAGTCCTTGACTAGGTTGAAAAGCAATTTATGTTGAAACGCTATATAGCGAGTTTTTGAGCGCCAAAGTTGACAACGTATAGAGTACTTTTTTCGTATAGCACCTAGGTCAAAAATTCTTTCCCCCTCAGACTGCACTCGGACAGTGACACTCCTCCTTAGACCCTCAGTTCATTTGAATAAGTCCTTGACCAGGTTGAAAAGAAATTTATGTTAAAACACTATATAGCGAATTTTTGAGCGCGAAATTTGACAACGTATAGAGTACTTTTTTCGTATAGCACCTAGGTTAAAAATTATTTCCCCCTCAGACTGTACTCGGACAGTGACACTCCTCCTTAGACCCTCAATTCATTTGAATAAGTCCTTGACTAGGTTGAAAAGCAATTTATGTTGAAACGCTATATAGCGAGTTTTTGAGCGCGAAATTTGACAACGTATAGAGTACTTTTTTCGTATAGCACCTAGGTCAAAAATTCTTTCCCCCTCAGACTGCACTCGGACAGTGACACTCCTCCTTAGACCCTCAGTTCATTTGAATAAGTCCTTGACCAGGTTGAAAAGCAATTTATATTGAAACACTATATAGCGAATTTTTGAGCGCGAAATTTGACAACGTATAGAGTACTTTTTTCGTATAGCACCTAGGTCAAAAATTCTTTCCCCCTCAGACTGCACTCGGACAGTGACACTCCTCCTTAGACCCTCAGTTCATTTGAATAAGTCCTTGACCAGGTTGAAAAGCAATTTATGTTGAAACACTATATAGCGAATTTTTGAGCGCGAAATTTGACAACGTATAGAGTACTTTTTTCGTATAGCACCTAGGTCAAAAATTCTTTCCCCCTCAGACTGCACTCGGACAGTGACACTCCTCCTTAGACCCTCAGTTCATTTGAATAAGTCCTTGACCAGGTTGAAAAGCAATTTATGTTGAAACACTATATAGCGAATTTTTGAGCGCGAAATTTGACAACGTATAGAGTACTTTTTTCGTATAGCACCTAGGTCAAAAATTCTTTCCCCCTCAGACTGCACTCGGACAGTGACACTCCTCCTTAGACCCTCAGTTCATTTGAATAAGTCCTTGACCAGGTTGAAAAGCAATTTATATTGAAACACTATATAGCGAATTTTTGAGCGCGAAATTTGACAACGTATAGAGTATTTTTTGCGTATAGCACCTAGGTTAAAAATTCTTTCCCCCTCAAACTGTACACGGACAGTGACACTCCTCCTTAGACCCTCAATTCATTTGAATAAGTCCTTGACTAGGTTGAAAAGCAATTTATGTTGAAACACTATATAGCGAATTTTTGAGCGCGAAATTTGACAACGTATAGAGTACTTTTTTCGTATAGCACCTAGGTCAAAAATTCTTTCCCCCTCAGACTGCACTCGGACAGTGACCTTCCTCCTTAGACCCTCAGTTCATTTGAATAAGTCCTTGACCAGGTTGAAAAGCAATTTATATTGAAACACTATATAGCGAATTTTTGAGCGCGAAATTTGACAACGTATAGAGTACTTTTTTCGTATAGCACCTAGGTTAAAAATTCTTTCCCCCTCAAACTGTACTCGGACAGTGACACTCCTCCTTAGACCCTCAATTCATTTGAATAAGTCCTTGACTAGGTTGAAAAGCAATTTATGTTGAAACACTATATAGCGAATTTTTGAGCGCGAAATTTGACAACGTATAGAGTACTTTTTTCGTATAGCACCTAGGTCAAAAATTATTTCCCCCTCAGACTGTACTCGGACAGTGACACTCCTCCTTAGACCCTCAATTTATTTGAATAAGTCCTTGACTAGGTTGAAAAGCAATTTATGTTGAAACGCTATATAGCGAGTTTTTGAGCGCCAAATTTGACAACGTATAGAGTACTTTTTTCGTATAGCACCTAGGTCAAAAATTCTTTCCCCCTCAGACTGCACTCGGACACTGACACTCCTCCTTAGACCCTCAGTTCATTTGAATAAGTCCTTGACCAGGTTGAAAAGCAATTTATGTTGAAACACTATATAGCGAATTTTTGAGCGCGAAATTTGACAACGTATAGAGTACTTTTTTCGTTTAGCACCTAGGTTAAACATTATTTCCCCCTCAGACTGTACTCGGACAGTGACACTCCTCCTTAGACCCTCAATTCATTTGAATAAGTCCTTGACTAGGTTGAAAAGCAATTTATGTTGAAACGCTATATAGCGAGTTTTTGAGCGCGAAATTTGACAACGTATAGAGTACTTTTTTCGTTTAGCACCTAGGTTAAAAATTATTTCCCCCTCAGACTGTACTCGGACAGTGACACTCCTCCTTAGACTCTCAATTCATTTGAATAAGTCCTTGACCAGGTTGAAAAGCAATTTATGTTGAAACACTATATAGCGAATTTTTGAGCGCGAAATCTGACAACATATAGAGTACTTTTTTCGTATAGCACCTAGGTCAAAAATTCTTTCCCCTTCAGACTGCACTCGGACAGTGACACTCCTCCTTAGACCCTCAATTCATTTGAATAAGTCCTTGACTAGGTTGAAAAGCAATTTATGTTGAAACGCTATATAGCGAGTTTTTGAGCGCGAAATTTGACAACGTATAGAGTACTTTTTAAGTTTAGCACCTAGGTTAAAAATTATTTCCCCCTCAGACTGTACTCGGACAGTGACACTCCTCCTTAGACTCTCAATTCATTTGAATAAGTCCTTGACCAGGTTGAAAAGCAATTTATGTTGAAACACTATTTAGCGAATTTTTGAGCGCGAAATTTGACAACGTATAGAGTACTTTTTTCGTATAGCACCTAGGTCAAAAATTCTTTCCCCCTCAGACTGCACTCGGACAGTGACACTCCTCCTTAGACCCTCAGTTCATTTGAATAAGTCCTTGACCAGGTTGAAAAGCAATTTATGTTGAAACACTATATAGCGAATTTTTGAGCGCGAAATTTGACAACGTATAGAGTACTTTTTTCGTATAGCACCTAGGTTAAAAATTCTTTCCCCCTCAAACTGTACTCGGACAGTGACACTCCTCCTTAGACCCTCAATTCATTTGAATAAATCCTTGACTAGGTTGAAAAGCAATTTATGTTGAAACGCTATATAGCGAGTTTTTGAGCGCGAAATTTGACAACGTATAGAGTACTTTTTTCGTATAGCACCTAGGTCAAAAATTCTTTCCCCCTCAGACTGCACTCGGACAGTGACACTCCTCCTTAGACCCTCAATTCAATTGAATAAGTCCTTGACTAGGTTGAAAAGCAATTTATGTTGAAACACTATATAGCGAGTTTTTGAGCGCGAAATTTGACAACGTATAGAGTACTTTTTTCGTATAGCACCTAGGTCAAAAATTCTTTCCCCCTCAGACTGTACTTGGACAGTGACACTCCTCCTTAGACCCTCAATTCATTTGAATAAGTCCTTGACTAGGTTGAAAAGCAATTTATGTTGAAACGCTATATAGCGAGTTTTTGAGCGCCAAATTTGACAACGTATAGAGTACTTTTTTCGTATAGCACCTAGGTCAAAAATTCTTTCCCCCTCAGACTGCACTCGGACAGTGACACTCCTCCTTAGACCCTCAGTTCATTTGAATAAGTCCTTGACCAGGTTGAAAAGCAATTTATGTTGAAACACTATATAGCGAATTTTTGAGCGCGAAATTTGACAACGTATAGGAGTACTTTTTTCGTATAGCACCTAGGTTAAAAAATCTTTCCCCCTCAAACTGTACTCGGACAGTGACACTCCTCCTTAGACCCTCAATTCATTTGAATAAGTCCTTGACTAGGTTGAAAAGCAATTTATGTTGAAACGCTATATAGCGAGTTTTTGAGCGCGAAATTTGACAACGTATAGAGTACTTTTTTCGTATAGCACCTAGGTTAAAAATTATTTCCCCCTCAGACTGTACTCGGACAGTGACACTCCTCCTTAGACCCTCAATTCATTTGAATAAGTCCTTGACTAGGTTGAAAAGCAATTTATGTTGAAACACTATATGGCGAGTTTTTGAGCGCCAAATTTGACAACGTATAGAGTACTTTTTTGGTATAGCACCTGGTCAAAAATTCTTTCCCCCTCAGACTGTACTCGGATAGTGACACTCCTCCTTAGACCCTCAATTGATTTGAATAAGTCCTTGACTAGGTTGAAAAGCAATTTATGCTGAAACACTATATAGCGAGTTTTTGAACGCGAAATTTGACAACGTATAGAGTACTTTTTTCGTATAGCACCTAGGTCAAAAATTCTTTCCCCCTCAGACTGTACTCGGACAGTGACACTCCTCCTTAGACCCTCAATTCATTTGAATAAGTCCTTGACTAGGTTGAAAAGCAATTTATGTTGAAACGCTATATAGCGAGTTTTTGAGCGCGAAATTTGACAACGTATAGAGTACTTTTTTCGTATAGCACCTAGGTTAAAAATTCTTTCCCCCTCAAACTGTACTCGGACAGTGACACTCCTCCTTAGACCCTCAATTCATTTGAATAAATCCTTGACTAGGTTGAAAAGCAATTTATGTTGAAACGCTATATGGCGAGTTTTTGAGCGCCAAATTTGACAACGTATAGAGTACTTTTTTGGTATAGCACCTAGGTCAAAAATTCTTTCCCCCTCAGACTGTACTCGGATAGTGACACTCCTCCTTAGACCCTCAATTGATTTGAATAAGTCCTTGACTAGGTTGAAAAGCAATTTATGTTGAAACACTATATAGCGAGTTTTTGAGCGCGAAATTTGACAACGTATAGAGTACTTTTTTCGTATAGCACCTAGGTCAAAAATTCTTTCCCCCTCAGACTGTACTCGGACAGTGACACTCCTCCTTAGACCCTCAATTCATTTGAATAAGTCCTTGACTAGGTTGAAAAGCAATTTATGTTGAAACGCTATATAGCGAGTTTTTGAGCGCGAAATTTGACAACGTATAGAGTACTTTTTTCGTATAGCACCTAGGTTAAAAATTCTTTCCCCCTCAAATTGTACTCGGACAGTGACACTCCTCCTTAGACCCTCAATTCATTTGAATAAGTCCTTGACTAGGTTGAAAAGTAATTTATGTTGAAATGCTATATAGCGATTTTTTGAGCGCCAAATTTGACAACGTATAGAGTACTTTTTTCGTATAGCACCTAGGTCAAAAATTCTTTCCCCCTCAGACTGCACTCGGACAGTGACACTCCTCCTTAGACCCTCAGTTCATTTGAATAAGTCCTTGACCAGGTTGAAAAGCAATTTATGTTGAAACACTATATGGCGAATTTTTGAGCGCGAAATTTGACAACGTATAGAGTACTTTTTTCGTATAGCACCTAGGTCAAAAATTATTTCCCCCTCAGACTGTACTCGGACAGTGACACTCCTCCTTAGGCCCTCAATTCATTTGAATAAGTCCTTGACTAGGTTGAAAAGCAATTTATGTTGAAACGCTATATAGCGAGTTTTTGAGCGCGAAATTTGACAACGTATAGAGTACTTTTTTCGTATAGCACCTAGGTTAAAAATTATTTCCCCCTCAGACTGTACTCGGACAGTGACACTCCTCCTTAGACCCTCAATTCATTTGAATAAGTCCTTGACTAGGTCGAAAAGCAATTTATGTTGAAACGCTATATAGCGAGTTTTTGAGCGCGAAATTTGACAACGTATAGAGTACTTTTTTCGTATAGCACCTAGGTCAAAAATTCATTCCCCCTCAGACTGTACTCGGACAGTGACACTCCTCCTTAGACCCTCAATTCATGTGAATAAGTCCGTGACTAGGTTGAAAAGCAATTTATGTTGAAACGCTATATAGCGAGTTTTTGAGCGCGAAATTTGACAACGTATAGAGCACTTTTTTGGTTTAGCACCTAGGTCAAAAATTCTTTCCCCCTCAGACTGTACTCGGACAGTGACACTCCTCCTTAGACCCTCAATTCATTTCAATAGGTCCTTGACTAGGTTGAAAAGCAATTTATGTTGAAACACTATATAGCGAGTTTTTGAGCGCCAAATTTGACAACGTATAGAGTACTTTTTTCGTATAGCACCAAGGTCAAAAATTCTTTCCCCCTCAGACTGCACTCGGACAGTGACACTCCTCCTTAGACCCTCAGTTCATTTGAATAAGTCCTTGACCAGGTTGAAAAGCAATTTATGTTGAAACACTATATAGCGAATTTTTGAGCGCGAAATTTGACAACGTATAGAGTACTTTTTTCGTATAGCACCTAGGTTAAGAATTATTTCCCCCTCAGACTGTACTCGGACAGTGACACTCCTCCTTAGACCCTCAATTCATTTGAATAAGTCCTTGACTAGGTTGAAAAGCAATTTATGTTGAAACGCTATATAGCGAGATTTTGAGCGTGAAATTTGACAACGTATAGAGTACTTTTTTCGTATAGCACCTATGTTAAAAATTATTTCCCCCTCAGACTGTACTCGGACAGTGACACTCCTCCTTAGACCGTCAATTCATTTGAATAAGTCCTTGACCAGGTTGAAAAGCAATTTATGTTGAAACACTATATAGCGAATTTTTGAGCGCGAAATTTGACAACGTATAGAGTACTTTTTTCGTATAGCACCTAGGTCAAAAATTATTTCCCCCTCAGACTGTACTCGGACAGTGACACTCCTCCTTAGACCCTCAATTCATTTGAATAAGTCCGTGACTAGGTTGAAAAGCAATTTATGTTGAAACGCTATATAGCGAGTTTTTGAGCGCGAAATTTGACAACGTATAGAGTACTTTTTTCGTATAGCACCTAGGTTAAAAATTCTTTCCCCCTCAAACTGTACTCGGACAGTGACACTCCTCCTTAGACCCTCAATTCATTTGAATAAGTCCTTGACTAGGTTGAAAAGCAATTTATGTTGAAACGCTATATAGCGAGTTTTTGAGCGCCAAATTTGACAACGTATAGAGTACTTTTTTCGTATAGCACCTAGGTCAAAAATTCTTTCCCCCTCAGACTGTACTCGGACAGTGACACTCCTCCTTAGACCCTCAATTGATTTGAATAGGTCCTTGACTAGGTTGAAAAGCAATTTATGTTGAAACACTATATAGCGAAATTTTGAGCGCGAAATTTGACAACGTATAGATTACTTTTTTCGTATAGCACCTAGGTTAAAAATTATTTCCCCCTCAGACTGTACTTGGACAGTGACACTCCTCCTTAGACCCTCAATTCATTTGAATAAGTCCTTGACCAGGTTGAAAAGCAATTTATGTTGAAACACTATATAGCGAATTTTTGAGCGCGAAATTTGACAACGTATAGAGTACTTTTTTCGTATAGCACCTAGGTCAAAAATTATTTCCCCCTCAGACTGTACTCGGACAGTGACACTCCTCCTTAGACCCTCAATTCATTTGAATAAGTCCGTGACTAGGTTGAAAAGCAATTTATGTTGAAACGCTATATAGCGAGTTTTTGAGCGCGAAATTTGACAACGTATAGAGTACTTTTTTCGTATAGCACCTAGGTTAAAAATTCTTTCACCCTCAAACTGTACTCGGACAGTGACACTCCTCCTTAGACCCTCAATTCATTTGAATAGGTCCTTGACTATGTTGAAAAGCAATTTATGTTGAAACGCTATATAGCGAGTTTTTGAGCGCCAAATTTGACAACGTATAGAGTACTTTTTTCGTATAGCACCTAGGTCAAAAATTCTTTCCCCCTCAGACTGCACTCGGACAGTGACACTCCTCCTTAGACCCTCAGTTCATTTGAATACGTCCTTGACCAGGTTGAAAAGCAATTTATGTTGAAACACTATATAGCGAGTTTTTGAGCGCGAAATTTGACAACGTATAGAGTACTTTTTTCGTATAGCACCTAGGTCAAAAATTATTCCCCCCCCAGACTGTACTCGGACAGTGACACTCCTCCTTAGACCCTCAATTCATTTGAATAAGTCCTTGACTAGGTTGAAAAGCAATTTATGTTGAAACACTATATAGCGAATTTTTGAGCGCCAAATTTGACAACGTATAGAGTACTTTTTTCGTATAGCACCTAGGTCAAAAATTCTTTCCCCCTCAGACTGTACTCAGACAGTGACACTCCTCCTTAGACCCTCAATTGATTTGAATAAGTCCTTGACTAGGTTGAAAAGCAATTTATGTTGAAACACTAATAGCGAGTTTTTGAGCGCGAAATTTGACAACGTATAGAGTACTTTTTTCGTATAGCACCTAGGTCAAAAATTCTTTCCCCCTCAGACTGTACTCGGACAGTGACACTCCTCCTTAGACCCTCAATTCATTTGAATAAGTCCTTGACTAGGTTGAAAAGCAACTTAAGTTGAAACACTAAATAGCGAGTTTTTGAGCGCGAAATTTGACAACGTAGAGAGTACTTTTTTCGTATAGCACCTAGGTCAAAAATTCTTTCCCCCTCAGACTGTACTCGGACAGTGACACTCCTCCTTAGTCCCTCAATTCATTTGAATAAGTCCTTGACTAGGTTGAAAAGCAATTTATGTTGAAACGCTATATAGCGAGTTTTTGAGCGCGAAATTTGACAACGTATAGAGTACTTTTTTCGTATAGCACCTAGGTCAAAAATTCTTTCCCCCTGAGACTGTACTCGGACAGTGACACTACTCCTTAGACCCTCAATTTATTTGAATAAGTCCTTGACTAGGTTGAAAAGCAATTTATGTTGAAACACTATATAGCGAGTTTTTGAGCGCAAAATTTGACAACGTATAGAGTACTTTTATCGTATAGCACCTAGGTCAAAAACTCTTTCCCCCTCAGACTGTACTCGGACAGTGACACTCCTCCTTAGACCCTCAATTCATTTGAATAAGTCCTTGACTAGGTTGAAAAGCAATTTATGTTGAAACACTATATAGCGAGTTTTTGAGCGTCAAATTTGACAACGTATAGAGAACTTTTTTCGTATAGCACCTAGGTCAAAAATTCTTTTCCCCTCAGACTGTACTCGGACAGTGACACTCCTCCTTAGACCCTCACTTCATTTGAATGAGTCCTTGACTAGGTTGAAAAGCAATTTATGTTGAAACACTATATAGCGAATTTTTTGAGCGCCAAATTTGACAACGTATAGAGTACTTTTTTCGTATAGCACCTAGGTCAAAAACTCTTTCCCCCTCAGACTGTACTCGGACAGTGACACTCCTCCTTAGAACCTCAATTCATTTGAATAAGTCCTTGACTAGGTTGAAAAGCAATTTATGTTGAAACACTATATAGCGAGTTTTTGAGCGTCAAATTTGACAACGTATAGAGAACTTTTTTCGTATAGCACCTAGGTCAAAAATTCTTTTCCCCTCAGACTGCACTCGGACAGTGACACTCCTCCTTAGACCCTCAATTTATTTGAATAAGTCCTTGACTAGGTTGAAAAGCAATTTATGTTGAAACACTATATAGCGAGTTTTTGAGCGCAAAATTTGACAACGTATAGAGTACTTTTATCGTATAGCACCTAGGTCAAAAACTCTTTCCCCCTCAGACTGTACTCGGACAGTGACACTCCTCCTTAGACCCTCAATTCATTTGAATAAGTCCTTGACTAGGTTGAAAAGCAATTTATGTTGAAACACTATATAGCGAGTTTTTGAGCGTCAAATTTGACAACGTATAGAGAACTTTTTTCGTATAGCACCTAGGTCAAAAATTCTTTTCCCCTCAGACTGTACTCGGACAGTGACACTCCTCCTTAGACCCTCAATTCATTTGAATGAGTCCTTGACTAGGTTGAAAAGCAATTTATGTTGAAACACTATATAGCGAATTTTTTGAGCGCCAAATTTGACAACGTATAGAGTACTTTTTTCGTATAGCACCTAGGTCAAAAACTCTTTCCCCCTCAGACTGTACTCGGACAGTGACACTCCTCCTTAGACCCTCAATTCATTTGAATAAGTCCTTGACTAGGTTGAAAAGCAATTTATGTTGAAACACTATATAGCGAGTTTTTGAGCGTCAAATTTGACAACGTATAGAGAACTTTTTTCGTATAGCACCTAGGTCAAAAATTCTTTTCCCCTCAGACTGTACTCGGACAGTGACACTCCTCCTTAGACCCTCAATTGATTTGAATAAGTCCTTGACTAGGTTGAAAAGCAATTTATGTTGAAACACTATATAGCGAGTTTTTGAGCGCGAAATTTGACAACGTATAGCGCACTTTTTTCGTACAGCACCTAGGTCAAAAATTCTTTCCCCCTCAGACTGTACTCGGACAGTGACACTCCTCCTTAGACCCTCAATTCATTTGAATAAGTCCTTGACTAGGTTGAAAAGCAATTTATGTTGAAACACTATATAGCGAAATTTTGAGCGCGAAATTTGACAACGTATAGAGTAATTTATTCGTATACCACCTAGGTCAAAAATACTACTACACCAGACCGAGTACACCAGACCAGACTACCAGTCTACCATATCACAGACCATCGACCTACTACAGATTTAGCGCTTCTACTACACCAGAAGCAGCTACTACACCAGACCGACCACGCTACTGTTGGTTCGTTCCCCCTAATTTTTGGGTGACTGCACACGCCAAATTAAACGTCAAGAACATTCTGTGCTCAGCACGTTACCTTGTGAGCTCAACTAATTAAAAAATTAAAACCTTTTCCTTGCTATGGGAGTACAACACTTTGCACTCCAACTCAACATAAAAATACGCTTATGAAGCTAAAATAGGCCTATTTTCCGTTTAAGAGGTAATATTTGAGGTTAACTCACGTATCAGGATCCGTGGATGTGTGTTGCACAGTTGTTCGATAAGTTGTTCGATGAGATTTATAAGTTACTTTACAATCAATCTGAAATAATTAAGGTTTCAAAGTAGAAACGTGAAGCGTACCAGTCACTAATCAGTCAAAACGACCGTATGTTTCGGGGACAATTTCTCGAAAACGACTGAAAGAAAACAAACGCCATTCACAGGAATTAAAGTACGGCTCAAGCCCAGTTCAATTCAACAAACAGATCCAAAATCGGTGAACTCTACGACGAGTTATTAGCGAAACTAAGTACGGTACCAAAGTCCGAAATTGACCTACACCGACTGACGTTTCGCTAAAATACACACTTATTTCTCAATAACGCCTGAACGAAATTACACGAAATTTACAAGAGTTAAAGTACGGCTCATGGTGAGTTCAAATCAGCAAACAGATCCAAAATCGGTTCACTCTACGAGGAGATATTTCAAAATTAAGGTACCGTACCAATGACCAATATGGGACCTGGTCCGACCACAGTTCGCCAAATAAATTATTAAAATTTCGGAATAATGAATAATAAAAACATATACACATACTCTCCACTAACACACGAATCTGAAACACTAAAAATTGTAGTCTAAATCAAGATATAACAAGTTAAATAACGAACTCAAGGTAGTGCTTCTCTCCTCAGGAGGTAAAACTGGGGTCAACTTTCATGGCCAATTTCTCAAAAACGGCTGAACAAAAACAAACTTAGTACCAATTGTAGCACTGCTTGAGACACGCGTCATATTAAAAAATGAGCCCAATCGGTGCACTCTTCAAGGAGTTATAGCAAAAAATAGGTACCGTACCAAATGACCTCAGAGGAGAGATGCACCACCTTCAGAGCTAAAATTGAACATCTAAACATCATAAAACGCTATATAAAGTATACATATTCAGAATCTACGTTAGACGGGCTATTCAAAACAGTATTTTTTTCGATACAGTTCAAAGCTTCAAGGTGTCAACGGTGTCAACCGCTGGTGTCAACCTCTTCTGGGGCTAAAATCGAGGGCAAGTTTACTGGCCAATTTCTCTAAAACGGCTGAACAAAAATAAACCCCCTTAGTACAGTTTGTAGCACTGCTTGAGATACGCATCATATTAAAAAATGAACCCAATCGGTGCATTCTTCGAGGAGTTATAGCAAAAATAAGGTACCGTACCAACTGACCCCAGAAGAGGGATACGCCATATTCAGAGCTAAAATTGACCATCTGAACTACATAAAACTACATACAAAACATATATGGGGAGACTCCCCACTAAAGCAGCAAACTAAATTTTATGGTGAAATTCAACATGAAGTAATTCAAAGCTTCAAGGTGTACCACCCAGTACAGGTACCCTGCTTCACCGGGTCAAAATTGGGGCACATGTCCTGGCCAATTTCTCAAAAAAAGCTGATCGAAACGGAACGGGACCTACATCAAAACAAAGCTTAGCTCAAGCTGGGTATAACCACAAAGTTTCATCAAAATCGACTCACTCTACAACGAGTTATTCCAAAGTAAAGGTACCGTACCAAATGGCCAAAAAAGCAGAGTACTCCGGCTGCAGAGCCAAAATTCGGCATCTGGACCTGCTAAAAGTGTATGAGAAATATATATGGGAGCATTCCCCGCATTATGACGAAGCTAAAGAACTATAAATTATAACTTAAATCAACTGCTTTGTGGTACCGAAAATTTGGGTCACCCAGAACGTCCCCAGAATTCGACCAACTTCAACTTTGAACATTAATAACTTTTTGATTAGGCCGATTTGGGAAACCAACCAAACACTGCAAGCAAGAGGGGTTCAGTGCTAACAAAATGCGACCACTCCCGTTTAATTTGGTCCAGTACTTTAGCAGATATTAACAAAATACTGTTCTGTACCCCATTTTTTGGGCTAAAATCGAAGCCCAAGATCTCTGGAACCGACGTAAAACAACGTGAAACAGCGTTCCCGGCGTATTTGTGGGTGTATTTCTGGTCCACTTGCACGTTCTAGGTCACGGCAAACCTTCATGGTGAGGTGGGAAAAAATTTCCCACCTCACCATGAAGGTTATGATGTTTTGTGTGTTTTGACATAAAACAACATCCACAAAAATTTGATGAAATCGTGAAAACAGAAAATTTGTTGAATTGCTAAAAACTATTGATTCAAATAGCTTCATGGACCCGACACTAGCGTAAATAACCCAATTTGCAAGTAACAACAACCCTCATTACAACAAACAACACAAAAATTCATAATAACGCTTAAAATCATATTTTTTTTAAGTTTACACCTTAATTATTATTTGCACAGGCCGACACAAAAAAAAGACTGCAAAAGGCTAGCAGGAACAGATCAATAGAAACAAAATGCCACCTCGTTTGTTGAATGTGATTCAGTACTTTTGGTCCAGTACTTTAGCAGATATTAACAAAATACTGTTCTGTACCGCATTTTTTGGGCTAAAATCGAAGCCCAAGATCTCTGGAACCGACGTAAAACAACGTGAAACAGCGTTCCCGGCGTATTTGTGGGTGTATTTCTGGTCCACAAAATGCGACTATGCCCGGTCAATTTGACATAGTACTTCAGGGAAAAATTTTCAGAAACAACAAACTTGCCCTCAAAAACGTAATTTTTTCCTACAATTTTTCAAAGTTAAACATTATTAACTTTTTGATTAGGCCGACTTGAGAAATCATTAGACACAGCAAACAACGGGGAGTAGAACAAACAAAATGCGACTATGCCTGACTGAATTGGCAGAGTAGTTCAGATAAAAATCGTCACAACCAAAAAACGTGCCCTCAAAAATGCAATTTACAGTTCAAATTTTTCAAAGTTAAACATTTATAACTTTTTGAGTAGGCCGACTTGAGAAACCAATAAACACTGCTATAGAGGGGAGTTCAGGACCAACAAAATGCGATTATGCCTGGTCAAATTGACATAGTACTTCAGGGAGAAATTTTCAGAAACAACAAACATGCCCTCAAAAATGTAATTTTTACTTCAATTTTTTCAAAGTTAAGCATTTATACCTTTTTGAGTTGGCCGACTGAGAAACCAATAGACACCGCAAGGAAGGGAAGTTCAATAGCAACAAAATGCGACTATGCGCGGCCAAATTGGCAGAGCAGTTCAGGAAAAATCGTCAGAAACAGTAAGAGTGCCCTCAAAAATGTAATTTTTACTTCCATTTTTTCAAAGTTAAAAATTAATAACTTTTTGATTAGGGCGACTTGAGAAACCACTGAAGACTGCAGGCAATGGAAGTTTAGGGCCAGCAAAAAGCGACAATGCCCACCCAATTTGGTACAGTAGTTTCAGAGAAATTGTCAGAAACATGAAGCGTACCCCGATTTTCGGGTTATTGTGAGACCTCGATTTCTCGCAAAGTCGCGCAAAACGACCGAATACGTCGCCCCATAGAAAATTCTGAACGCAATTCAAGTCCACTGCGTAACTACTGACCACCAAAAATCTCTAGTGTGAAGTGGGAAAAAAATCCCACCACGCCATAAAGGCCAGGGTGTTTTGTGTGTTTTGACAAAAAAATCTCAAACAAGAGCTTCAAGTTTTCGCAAAAAGTGAAAAATTGTTTAATTGCCAAAATCAAAGTATTGTAAAAACTTCATCAACCCAAACAAAAGCCTAAATATTACAATTTGCAAGTAACAAGACCCCAAATTAAAGAATAACATCATCAAAACTCAAAAACGTTTCGAAACATTATTTTTTTTATTTTTCTTAGAATTACAGCCTAATAACCTTCTGAGATGGACGATTTCCGTAACAAATTAACTATTGGAGAGAAGAAGAACAACTATTTAACAAAACGGAACTATGTTCCTCTAACTTGGCACAGTAGTTCGGCAGAAATCATTAGAAACGTGAAGCGTGCCCCGATTTTTCTGCTAAAAAAAGTATAGTTTTCGCAAAAAAAATTCGGGAAAGCAACACAAATCTGTCCCTCCAACATAATTCATGACACAAAATAAAAAAATAAACGCATTTTTACCTTTGTGGACGCTGAAGACTCATTCCACGAAGTAAGAACCATTTCCTACCTCGTATTTTGTGTTTTGACCAAATATGAACCAAAAAAGAATTTCATAATTTCACGAAAATTGAAAAAATATTGAATTCCAAAAACTGGGGATTCCATAAACTTCATGAACCCGAACAAAGACTAATTATCACAATTGCCAAGTAACTATAACACAAATAAAAGAAAAACTACGTCAATACTAAAAAAAAACATTTCAAAGATTATTTTTTAATTTTTTTTAAACCTAAAGCTTATTAAAATTCTGAGTTGGCCCATTAAAAAAACCAATTGAAATTTGTTGTCACAAAAAACTTATAGTCAACCAAACGCGACTACAGCCGTCTAAATTGGCTCAGTAGTTTAGGAGAAATCATCAAAAACGCCAAGCGTGCCACGAATTTTTTGCTAATAAGACTTTATTAACATACAAATTTAACTCAAAATCTAGCAAACTGACTTAAACCTAGGATGTTTCTTCATTGCTATGAGATTTCTTAAGGATTGGTTGGACTAAAGTATATAGCTTTGTAGAATTAATTTTTTGTGATACTTAAGGAAATATCAGTTATAAAAAAATCAAAGTTTTGTTTTCTCTTTGAACTAAATAAAAAACATTAGTTTGCATACGATCAACGACGACGTTAACGTTTGATTTACCAAAAAATTGAGTCTGACTTTCTGTATGATGAGCCTAAACTATAATTGGAATGAAAGATGACCAAAAAATGAGGCTTCAAAAACTTACCAGATCTTTTCGAATGAAATAACTTCAAGGACATTAACACCAATAACTATCAACTTAAGGGGTCAAATAGGTTCACATAAATCTCATGAGGAAGTTAATTGAAATTAACAATGAGCAGAATATTTTTTCCAACTACATAAAGATCCTCAATTACTGATAGGATCGGTAACAAAATATTCCAACTGGTTGTTTCTTTATAAATAACTTATTTGATTAAAAATGAGAGGAAGACTGAAAGTGTTTGATTTCGTCATTTTCTAGAGTAGGTTAATTAATCTTAAAATAGACGAATTTGGTTGACGATGGTGTCTCTAGTTTTTTTGTCGAAAATTTATTTTTGAATTCAAAATCTTGCAAGAAATTTGCAAGATTCTTGCAAGATTTCACATTCAAAAGGCGTTCACGGAAAAAGTCAAATAGGTTCAGTTCTGCTAATCAAAAATTTTTATATCAGTCACTTCATTTGGTTTTCAGTTAGTTTGAGCTACCAAAAATACAAACACAAAATTTTCAGAATTCAAAAACTTGCAAGATTCTTGCAAGATTCTTGCAAGATTTTGAATCCGGGCTAAAAAATTTTTTATTGAATTCGGTTTTGTAATTTGTTCAATAAACAATAATTTGCCTCAAAGATGTTTTCTACAACATTTTTAACCTGATTTAGTTTTTGGCTTGATTGATATCTTGCAAGATTCTTGCAAGAATCTTGCAAGTTTTGAATCAGCTTGCAAGATTCTTGCAAGTTTTAAATTCACTCATCACTAGGGAAACCATCTTGTCATATCTTGCAGGATTCTTGCAAGATAAGCGTCAGGATCTTGCATCTGACAATATAAGCGTAATTTGCGAGAATCCTGCAAGATCTTACAAGATAAGCGTCATTTGCAAGAATCTTGCAAGATCTCGCAGGAAAAACGTCGGAGTTTCATAAATTTACCTGAACCGTGTTCAGGTAATTGGAAGTTCAGGTTAATTTCAGGTGTAAAGGCACCTGAAACGCACCTGTAGCTACCTAATTTTCAAGCAAGTTCAATAAAAAGTTCAACCAGTGACGCCTAGCTCTTCAGCTAAATTTCAGGTAAATTTCATGTAACTTTACGTTTAGTTCAGATGGGAACAATTTG
>NC_134473.1:31035827-31118869 GCF_964194025.1 Convolutriloba macropyga
ATCACTTTTACTGATATTGAAAGATTACGGACGGTCTTCCCTCTCTCGGACCAGCTTTGGTCACCCGTGACCCAAATTTTGCCTGGGTTAGAGGGCGACTGGCCCATTATTGAACAAGGCAGGATGCCAACTTCCTCTGGTCTTGTCAGATGATTCAAAGCGAAATTCAAAGAACAGGATGTACAGAATAGTTGAGGATGAGACATGCTAAACAAAAAAATATTCAAAATTTTGAAAATCAAAATTGTTGCAGTCTGAATGGAGTTTGCTATTAAAGCATTAACCCGGGTTGGCTCTTCTTAGAAATCATATCCAAGACCATATATGGTTCCATAGACGAAGCGCATTGATTTCGTGTATGATCTTGCTATGGTATCCAAGAAACCATAAATGGTCTTGGATATGGTTTCTAAGAAACCATTGACGCCCGACTCCTCAGCGTCGATTTGATCATCATCGTTGATATGGTATGAACAAATCAGGTATGGTCTTAGATATGGTTTCCAAGAAACCATATATGGTCTTTAATATGGTTTCTAAGAAATCATATATGGTCTTTGATATGGTTTCTAAGAAACCATATATGGTCTTTGATATGGTTTCTAAGAAACCATATATGGTCCTTGATATGGTTTCTAAGAAACCATATATGGTCTTTGATATGGTTTCTTGGAAACCATATATAATCTTGGTACAGTTTTCAAGGAACCATATGTGGACTTTGATATGGTTTCTTAGAAACCATAAGTGATCTTGCTATGGTATTCAATAGTCTAAATATGGCCTTTGATATGGTTGCCAAGAAACCATATATGGTCTTTAATATGGTTTCTAAGAAACCATATATGGTCTTTGATATGGTTTCTAAGAAACCATATATGGTCCTTGATATGGTTTCTAAGAAACCATATATGGTCTTTGATATGGTTTCTTGGAAACCATATATAATCTTGGTACAGTTTTCAAGGAACCATATGTGGTCTTTGATATGGTTTCTTAGAAACCATAAGTGATCTTGCTATGGTATTCAATAGTCTAAATATGGCCTTTGATATGGTTGCCAAGAAACCATATATGATATTGGTATGCTATCCAGGAAGCCATATAAGGTCTTAGATATTGTTTACAGGAATTCAAACATGGCACTGGATATAATGAACAGTTTTGGGTGCACGAGCAATGAAAACTAATTCAATTCTGCAAACTTTTAGAGTGATGAAGATTAAGTTACAGTTTTTTGGGATAAACGCTGACAACTAAAGCTTAATAAGCTAAACAATACAGCTTAAAATAATTAGAAAAATCAAAAGCACCAGAAAAAACTGTTTAAAGAGAAAAAAGTAATAAAAGTTTTAAGAAACGTTCCTTAACCGCCTTCATAATTCCTCAAAAACCTTGCATATTGGCAAAAAATTCGGTCAAAGTTCATTTTTCATTGAATTATTACTATAGCACATTCAAGAAACAAAGTGAAAAATCAATTCAATTATCTTTAATGAACAAAAATAAGGAAGCACGAGTTTTCGTCAAGAGTTAATCCTCTTCAGTTCTTAGTTCCTGCAAATCCGAAACGAGAAGCGAGAGTGAATTTCTAATCTCACGGGGAGCACAACAATTTTCACTTATCAACAATAAACGCTGTTTTAGTTTGTTCGCGACCACGCAGTTCTCTGCTATGTAATCCAAGACACCATAAAATTTTTTTTCACAAGTAATTTTTAAATCTCCATTCTTAAAACCCGTCTGAAACCCGCATAGGACGTTGTTAAAATCATTTTTGTGTTAAAAAAAGAAGTTGCACAAAAAAAGTTTTATGATCTTGGATGGGCCATAAAAGTCTATGGTCTTTGATATGGTATCCAGGGCACCATAGAAAAAAAAATTTTGTTGAAGGCCAATGGCAAGTACGATATATTTGTTGTACTACGTGGTCCAAGAGACTTCGTTTGAGATCACCTTTAAGTTTATGTATGGTCTTAAGTATGGTATCAAAGAAGCCATACAACCATACATGTCTTACGTATGGTTTCTAAGAAACGTTTATGGTGGTCATCCCGGGAACCAACGTATTATATCAGCATAAGATTACATTAGATAGAAAGTTAACACTCAAGCAAAACTTTGAGAATGGGGACTACTCGAATGTTGTCGAACCCTCTTTCCAAACTCATTAAAATCATTATTTTTTTTGTAAAAATCGCAGACGCTCAACTCTCGGCAGTCTTAGAGATTTAAATTTGAGGATCGGTGGTGAATTGAACTGAAGTCCGGGCTCATATAACTAATATTGTATAGCTACTATAATATGTTTATCGTGATATCCTCAAAAATCTGAAATCTATGTCAGCGATTTTACCATCATCAAAAACTTCTTACGTGGCACTTAGAATAAAGAAAGTTAGAAAAGCGATTTTCAACCTATAGTTACATATCATTCTATCTCACACATGCTCACTCAAACAAAATGACTAACCTTATATGGTCGTAGATCGTAAAATGTTGATTGATTAATATTATGTAAATGTCTGTTGATAACGCCCATAGCTTTACTATTTTAGGTTACTGCCTGTTTTTCAAATCAATAAGCGGAGACAAGGAAAGCGATGTCTTGGAAGTAGAGCAGTCATTGTATCCTCCCAATGTTAGCTTATCAACATCCACCGATATATCGGACCCCACCAGAATCCAACTCGAAGTCAAGTCGGAAGCAGGGACTGGCAGCACTATTGAGGTCATTATGAATACCACAAATGTTGTTCCCAGACTTGTCACCAAATCTTTCTCTCCTGATCTCACGTTTGAGTTTGTGAATTTGAAGCCCGGAGGTTTCTACCAGTTCCTAGTGACGTCATACAGTGCGGGTGGTGAGTTGAGAGTGAGTCGTGAGTTCTCTCCTGTGTCACAAGTGACCTTTCCTGGAGTTCCTCAGGAGTACTCCTACTCTCCTGTGTTGACTACTTCCAGTGTTTCCGTTGGATTCTATCTGCAAGGAATCTACCATGGCTGGTCAATTGAGTAAGATATATATTTATGCATATTAAAATGTACTTGAAAAATGCTTAATAAAATTTAGACCAAACAAGGAAACTCGGTAATTTGCGTTCGCACTTAAAGGTCTGACCCCGCTCATCCACATTTTTGGCAAAAATGTCTACCAAATGAGGAAGAGTATTTTTCAAAAAGAAATGTGTATGAACAAAAAGATTGCCTGCAACGCAAATAATTCAGTGGAGTAAAAATGCCGTATTAGATTGATCAGATCAACATTTATTAAGAAAGCAAGTCAACAAGAACAACAAAATCAAACAACAATAACAACAAACATTAATTACATCCAAAATTTTATGTCTATTTCAAAAAAAAACTTAAAATAAAAAAAGACAAATCTGAAACTAAACAAAATAACTTGTACTTCACTAGAAAAAATATGGGACCACTCCATAATAAAGCTCGGTAACAATTCGACAAAAAACAGCTGGAAAAAATTGGCGTATTTTTTTTTAAAAAAACAATTAATTTCGAAGTAATGAAAACCAATAGATAGCAATTGAAAACTCCACCTCAATAAGAAGCCATTAAGACCTGTCACTATGCATTTTTTATGCAGTTACGAAAAACAAGAAATAGAGACCACAAACAAAAATTCAATTCAAACAAAATTGAGTAATAGTTTTGTTTTGTTTTTTTTTCGAAAACAATTAGTTTTAAAGTCATGAATGTCATTAGCTACAAAAAAAACAAAATAATTAAATTGGTTCTTTTGTTCGTCCACGGGAAGCCATTGAGAAAGGTAATTATTCACAATATGTCTTACGTCTAGAAGAAGAACGTCAAATACAGACAAAAATATAAAAAGTAGTTTACAGGTTTTGCTAAAAACCCGTGTCGAAGCCAGCAAATTTATGACGAATTTTTTTTTTAAAAATGTTAGATTTTGTACACTTGCATTTTTCATTGAGGAGAATAGTGTCATATGTGACCTGTAAGTAACAAGACTAGGTAACAAACTGACAAAAATCACAAAAATATGAAGTTTAATAGTAATTTTATTAATTTTTGAAAACATTTGTTTTCAAAGTCATAAAAGCCATCAGCTATCTACTCAAATCAAAATATTGGCTCAATTTTTCCACCCCAAGAAGCCAATGAAACCTGTATTTATCCAGGAATTTTCATACGACTAAAAACACAAAGAAAAACTACAGTTAAAGGCAAATGTGAAAGATTTTAATAAATTCTTCGAGAAAGGGGATGTTTAATTTATGCCTTTAAAAAAAACTTTTATATGTTCAATTGTGCCTTATTTGGAACGTCAAAGACGTAATATACGAACTCTCAAAAACGTTATAATGCAACGAAACGACGAAAAAACGTGAAGTTTGGCCAGATGCCTTAAAGTAAAAAAATTGCGAAATCTAGTAGTATTAAGCCGGAAAACAATAACTTAACGCGTAAAACCGCAAAAACGATTAAACTTTAATTCAAGAGACAGAATAGGAAAAAAATCATTTTTTCTTTGCTGACACTACGCTACAAATTTACCAAATTTAAAAAAAAAACTAGTGTCAAGGTCCAATAAGCCATTGTTTATTTAAAAATCAAACTTTTTTAAAAGTCAAAACGTCCTTAATTTTTGAGTTAAGAAACTAGTTACAATAATTTGGAACTGCTTAGGAAACCAATTGGACGTATCAACAGTGAGCTTTGACTGGATCTGTTCTGTCCTTTAACTAACATAATAAAGATCGATATTTTTTCAAAAAACGACCGGCTGATTACAATCTGAATAATTTTTGGATTGCGACAGTCCAAGATTGGACCAAAACCAGCCTTGCTATTGCTGTTCTCCATAAGGAACACTCAATTGTGTCGAATGTTTCAGATCTAGATAATTTGTAATTTAGAAGATCAAATGCTGTGTTTTGATAATCCAGTGTAAATTTAGCAAAAAAAACGGTACAATTTTAATTCCCGACTACTCTCAATGGAGGTGAAAGCAGGACTAGTTCCCCTTGTAGTTTACATGTTAGTTGTTTTTGGGTGTGTTTTTTTCGGGCAATTTAGTCAAAGTGCACTAAAGAAGTTTATTTCTGAAATTTTTGATGAAAAAGGCTGAACTTTGAAATATTTAGCCAAATTTTTAGCCCAAAATAAATTAAATCAAAATAGTCAACAAGACTTTTTGTCTCTAAAAATAAAATCAACAGTGTTATTGTTTTTCAAGTTTCATTTTTTCAAGTATTAATTGCGAACGTTTTTACAGTCCTGCATTATCAATACATGCACGGGCTTCTTAGAAATAATTGCGTTAGTTCGAGGTAGTTGAAAATACTTTTATTCAGGTCTAATGACTGGAGTTTTCGATCATGGTCCATATTTGTATGGATCATACGGCTCATACTTCTATTACCTCAAACTGATATCGTTTAAAATTCAGATCGACATTATTTTAATTTGGTTGAATCTTTTCCAATTTTTTTCATAAATCCTAACCAGATAATCGCTCTTTTCTTTGGTTCATTCTTTTCCAGAAAATTGTTTTTAAAAAGTTAAACGTTTTGGTGATGGAAAGAGCAATTAAAACTAAATCAATTTGAAGGCAGCTTCATAAGACGTCCCAAAAGTTTTCACAGTCCCGGTATAATCAAAACTTATAGGTATTTTTAGAAGTAATTGCGTTAGATCGAGGTAGTTCAAAATAATTTTAGTCTTTACTGGACTGCTTGATCACTGCTTATTTTTCTTAAATCGTATCTGATCTTGCTAATTTTTTTCATAAATCGAATATTTTTCCAAAAAACAATTGTTGCAATATGCTTTGCAATGTTAAAATTTCTGGCTGTCGAAAATGCATAAAGAGTTTTAATCAAGTTTTTTACTGTCTTTTGACTAAAGGTTCTCCCCGTAAAAATTAGAGAGAAGCTGCAAAACCTAAATCTAATTGCTGAAAAAAATCTTTTTACAACAGCAATTTGCCGCAACATCAGAGTTGTTTTCTGTACGTTAAATCATAGCAAACGCAGCGGGCTCTTTGCAAACAAGAATTATTAAAAGAAATAATACTGAAAAGAATCGCCTCCAAAAGCCTTGAACGTTTCTCAACTTTTTAAAGTTTACAGCACTTTTTTGCTTTCTACTATTTGCTGGACAAAAAAATAACTACTACACCGACAATACGCAAACTTTATTACAATACGAAATGAAAGAGATATGATGGTTGAAATACAAATTTCACAATTTCAGGATTGTATATTATTTTTTCAATTTCTTTTTTTTTGCGAAATCATTGAAAAAATATGTGCTTGTTGGTTGAAACTTTCCGGGCAAGAAAAGAGCTGCCTTTTCCACGGTTATTTCTTATTTTTAAAAGCTGATAAAATTGAGCTCTTGATCGTTGAAGACAAATAATAAAACTATTTCTTCAGTTATTTGCTGTATCATTGAATCTGTATTATTGTTTCGTTTGAAAAACTAAACATCACTTTCCGTTTTTATAGACTCAAAGATTGGATTAAATTTAATAATGGAGTTTACCCGACAAATCTGAAAAATATTTGCTTATAGTATTAACCCTCCATTGTAGTAGAGGAAGATGCTTGCTTCAAAATGTACAAAAATGGAAATCTAAAGTGCGGAACATCACAATCTTTTTTAATGACAGCCCGTGAGACAACGAAGGGTTATCAAAACTGCGTTATTGTATGTTATGAATCGGTAACATAAATCTATACCTGACCGTTCAGAGGGCACTCACTTAACTAAACAACCGATGGATGGAATATAATATTTTAGAACCAATTTGCACTGCCTAGATCCTCTTTTGGCCCATGCACCACCCCATGCACTTTCGATTTCTGGGTATCCGACTTCGAGGTGGCCAATATGCCAACTGGAACCAACGTGACCATAACAATAAGGGCATCTGTAGTCTACCCTGGACACTCAATGCGGGTAGGAAACCCTCTAGTAATACAAGCGTCCACATATCCCGCAATGCCAGTTAAGACATCAAGCTGGATAACTGATACAACCTCTGCCACTGTGTATTTCAATGTAGATGGAGTGAAAGATGGATATCAAATCGAGTAAGCTACACGGGTAAAAAAATATGTCGATAAAAATGTAAGAACAGAGTAGAATTTGAGCCGAGTGCCAAAAGAGAACCCGTACTCGGCGCCAAGTCGGTATCAGTACTGGGCAAGTCTAATTGCAAGTCTAGTTATCAGTACTGATTCAGGGCTATGATCAAAGCACACTTTAGACTCGTCAGAAATTAGTAGTTAAAAAGTTAGGGTACATTGCTCGCGTTAGGGGCCTATACGACACCGTACAAAGTTCTGCAGTTTTGAAGTGTTAAAACATATACTCAGTGCTAAAAAGTAACGAAAAATTAACTGAAAGAGATGAGCGTTAGATTTTAAATCGTTTCGCTTTCAGGAGGTCAGAATTCAGAAACTAGAAAAAACAAAAAACAAATTTTCGATACAGTACCTTAGAAAACTTTTAGGTCTTTTTCAGGCGTTGTAAAGTTTTGTTTTGTTGTTTGCGGCATCGTATAAGTGTTAGAAAGTTTAGTATAAGTTGGGCAGCCTGAGTACACTCCGTTACTTCCTTCAAAATCTGGAGCTGCCTCAGCATTTCTCAAACAGGACACGCGAAGTCACGGATGTTCTTTTTATTTTTGAAATCAAAGTGGAGACAAAATACACATAATAATCCCTCAGGTGGAAACAAAATACACATAATCAAGAGTACCAGTAGAACTGCTCACTTTCTCAAAATTTGAAACATTCACAGAGACGGGCTTCAATTGTAGAAACAAAATGTTCAAAGCTCAATTTTTGGAAAGCTAATTTTTAAAGTTTAATTGTCGATTAGAAGACTGCAGTATATCTAAATAATTGAAAATTAAGTGAAGAAAAACGCTCAATAAGTTATACCAAACCAATTGAAAACCAATCCTAGAAAAATTAAGTGTTTCGAGCACGTCTTTTTTGAGCGATGTGAGCGCTATATTCCGTACACTTGGTGTTTTTACGACTCGAATAGGAGTATTGGTATTCTACAGTTTTTTTTAGCTAGAACAAGTTAATTCATGACTTGAATTTCGACTTCTTTCGTTTCGACTATTTACCTCTGTCTTTGATTGTTGACATCCATTTTCGAACAATGGACTTTAACAGTAGCTTATTTTGTAATGTGTAGTCATTAGGAACTGCTGATAAAATTCAAGGTGAAGAGCTCATTTTGAGGTTTTTAATCCTATATAAGACTCTCCAACCTATCTAATCTACAGCCCCCCTTACCTCCCCACCTACCTACCTGTGCCCCCTACCTGCCAACCGTCTATCTGCCCCCCCCCCCCCAAACCGCACCCGCTCCCCACCTACAACAGCACCTTCCCACACCCCTGAAGTGTTCTGATGTTTCTCGTTTGTGATGTCTCTGACATTTTGATGAATCATACGTTCTTGTTTTTTTTGTTTTGATGTTCTGATTTCGGTAATGTTAGGTTAGAGATTATAATGCACGACGCTTCTAGTCGTTTCCGGTATTCTACCGGCTATGTTTCTTCTCGGTTTTTGAAATACAAAACATCAATGAGTTTTGTAAAGATACAATATATTACCAATTAAGATACAATGAAGGTACAAAAAAGATACAATTATTTTAGGTCCACTAGGGGTAGTTGTTTGGCCACGAGCTGTTTTGTGAACTCTTCTGTGACGTCATACACTGTGACAGAATTAGATCCCGGAAACTCCGAGATTATAACTGTCAAAGCTTACGTACAATACCCAGGACAAGACATCCTTGCTGGAGCTAGTCTGGATATCAGTGTGGCTACGCTGCCTGATACTCCGGATATCATCACAGTGTCCACTACAAACGAAAGTATTACATTCCAATTAGAAGTCCCAAGTGGATTCTGTCACGGTTTCTTGGTTCTGTAAGTATGTCATTCATAAATGTACAATAATGAAATGGTGTATAACTGTAAATGGTCTGAATGTTAAGAATTAGTGGCTCAAAAAGCCCCTGTATCAAAATGAAGTTGAATCAGCTGCAAAATCGAGCAAAATTGTGCTAAAAAAGAAATAGGAGAAAAAAGTAGTATTTAGATCAATGAGCTGGAAAAAAGCAGAAGAAGAATGAGTCCACGATAAACGTACTTTATGAGTAGTCTTTATGTCTTTAAGTGATGTGATAATTATGGGGGGTTGGGTTATTAAGTAAAAATTTACAAAAAGAAGCTGATATAGCTCAAGGCAAGCATTTCGTTCTCGTCAATTTTACAGATGTTTGGCAACAAAACTAAAGAAATTTGGATCTTTTCCATCTGTGCACCCAGCCCATCCTTCCCCACAGCTTAGTGGTGCATATTAATTGCAACCCCCCCCCCTGACAGCTTAGTGGGTTCATATTATTTGCACTCCCCCATACGCGCGTGCCATAATTTAGATCTTTTCCGTTGCCCCCCCCCCCCCCCCCGACAGCTTAGTTGATTCATATTATTTGCTTTCCCCCAGAAACACGTGCCATATATTGGATCTTTTCCGTTCGTGCCCCCCACAGCTTAGTGGGTGCATAATATTTGCACCCCACAGACTCTCGTGCCATACTTTGGCTCTGTCCGGTTTATGCCCACAACAGCTTAGTGGGTGCGTATTATTTCGCAAATGCCATATTTTCGATCTTTTCCAATTGTGCCCTCCATAGCCTATTGGATGCATATTACTAGCTACGTCCAGACACACGTGCCATTTTTCACAAAATGATATAACAAGCAATGACACGTGCTCTGCTACCGGGGTGCATAACATACTGCGGGACATAAACGGTTCTAGTTGAGATGTCTTTGTTTTTTTTAATATAAGAAAAGGTATGTATCGTCGGTTTTTTCTAGCCAATTTCTGACAATTTTTTGTCAACATCATTGCTCTGTACGGGTTTTTAACATGAAAAAGATTCATTGCCGTCGTTTTCAATCGTAAAAGATTCGGTATTGTCGTTTTTCGAACATGAAAAATTCCATTGTCGTCGCTTTCAAAGGTAGGAGATATGTGTTATAGTCGTTTTTAAACGTAAAAGATATTCGGCATCGCAGTTTTCAAACCCAAAAGAAATTGGGTGTCGTCGGTTTCTTGGATGATGATAATAATATAAAGTATTGTCGGAAAATTATCTCAAGTTGATTCCAAAAACCAACTTTTGAGACTTTCTTGTAGTTTCTGGTAATATTTTTCATTGGTTTTCAGTTTTACCCTAGTATAAATCAGCTCTATATTTTTTTCAACCATTTTTTTCTCCATACAAAGGTTTTTAGTAATGCGATACTTCATAGAATGCTAAAAATTTTGTGACCTCTTTTTTCTCATGATTAATAATATCGGGACATTTTCATCTCAGGACATCTTTCTCTGTATTAATATTCCTTAACAGCATACTAGAGGTTTTTTACGTTGTTAATGAAACGCACTGACATTTTCACACATGAAACCGAAGAAACCGAACGTTTTTTACACTATTAACCGAGCGACAGAATCGGGCTAAACCGATTATACCGAACTTTTCTTGCTTTACCGACCAAACATACTAAGCTTTCCAACGGTCCAAACCAAACATACCGAAGATTTCTTACCTTACGTGGAAAACTGAATATACTGAACATTTCTTTCGACGTTTTTGATCGATATTCTGGATTTGACGAAAAGATTCCACTCTTCCACTGTGCCAGGTGGCTTTAATTTTCGCTAACTTTTCGTCTGTAGTTGCAATAAAGTAACTGTTTAATTAAGAAATTTGTCGTCTGTCTATGCTCCTCCAGCACAATGTGATATCCCTAGCACTCCTATAGAGTTTTTTCTTTATCAATTTATGTGTACTTTAACAGCTTGTTCTAGTATAAATTATGCAACACCGACATGAAGGGTACAAAAAACTAGAATGAAGAGTAAAAAAACGCATGAAAAGGATTTTACGGCTCTTGTGCTTTTGCATGCACCATTTTTTTTAGGCCTGTTCTTTGACCAGTCAGATAATGGCTGACTCACGTGCACTCTTCAAACTGGGGTAGAATGAATGAAAAAAGTTTAAAATTTACTAAAAGTGCACGCAAGTGAACTGTGATGCGCTGCGAAAGCGACCGCTATTTTCAAAACCCTGTTGACAAAAAACAATAGTAATAACTACATTTAAAGCAAATCGCTAATTATGAACTCCTGTACTCCTTTTTGAGAAACATTGTTGAATAACGTATCTAAACTGCAGTTTCTTTAATCAACTCTTTGCCAATTGGGTTGGTCGGGTTTACACGAGATTACATGAGTTCATTATAAGCAGTTCTGTTATTCCAGGTCAGATAGTGGGAGTTGTTCATCCGCACCGTGTGAAATCTTAGCGGAATCTACAATATCTTTCACAATCATTGGACTGAATTCACTAACTGTGGTCCACCTGACTATCCAGTCATTTGTTGATTACTCAGATGTTGGCAGACGAATTTCACCATCAGCCCAGGAATTTGAACAAGTTACTCGATCTCTCACACCTATTGAAAGGCGACACTCAACAAACTCCGTGTCACACATTACAATTTATTTTGACGGATTTGGAGACCTTGACGGTTTTCTGATCAGGTTGTCATTTTAGTCTGGACCATATTTGAGAGTTATTTATAAACACCAGTCGATAGTCAGTAACATTGACTTCGTTATTCCAAATAGGGCATCCCATAGTTTTCTAGCTTTTGTACTGACTGCCCAATAAGAATCTTCGGCTATCACGTTCAGTCTTTCGAGAATTTCACTGGCCCCGTCAATGAAAATTAAGGTAAATGTTCACATTTGCCGCAAGCTGTCAACAATTTGAGACTACAGCCAATTTGGGTGTCCAATGGAGTGTATTCTAGCATTGTTGGAGAACACGTCTCCAAAAGCTCAGTTGATTTAAAATAGTGGCTTTTTCCCTTGACTTTTGCCAAAGCTGATGATCGGCAAAACAGTTAGTCTTTTCTAATTTTGTTGCCCGTTGTCAATGTTTTTCCCGGATAAACTTCCTTGATTATTACGTTGTCGTTGAATTATTTTTATAGCTGCGAAGCTGTAAGCTGAGAGGAGCTATATTGCGGTATCTTGGTTTCTTTTCGACTCGGTTTCGGTGATCTTGGTTTTTTCTATCGGTCTTTTTTTGTTTTTTTTTACATGAAGTAGTTTTGTTGATGCGGCATTTTGACCTGAAAGCGAAAGTGAAAAAATCTGTCTTGGTGAACAGACTTTTTCTAAGCGAGAAAAAATTTGGATTATGCGCTGCTTTCAGTGAAAGACATTTTTACTTTGAAAAATGCTTTGATCGACCGGCGCATATATATAATCATTTTTAGCCGTTTTTTCGTCCATTTGGCTCAATGTTTTCTACTGGTAATTTCGTTTTTTTGTTAAAAAATATTATTTGATCAATGACGCATTAATACGTAACTTTCTGAAATTGATGCCGCTAAGTTTTGCGGAGCCCAATAATTCTTTTCAAGTGTAAATTGTGTACATGTTTATCTACTTTATAGATAGTTTTTGAATTTTTTCCTTAATTTCTTCATTTTTGGACGTGTGAACAGACTTTTTTTCTTAAAAAGCAGTGTATATGTCAAAGTTCTTGCATTGTACAACTCTTTTGAACGTGATGTATTTTTTTGAGAATTGTACACAAACTAATCCATTTTTTGCGACTTTTAAAATTTTTTTCTCTAGTTTTTGTTTTTGTTTTGGTTTTAGTTCGTCGAAATTTTCTTTCTGTGCTCAACATGTGGTTAATTTTCATTTTATTAAAGGCTGATTTCGTTGGACGATTAATCTTTGAAATTCAATGAAATTTTGTCGTTTTTAATTACGGTTTTGATATTTTCATTTATAATTTTAATTATATGATCTTCTTTTGCAGTATTTTAGTTTCTCCAAGCTCTGAACTCTTTTTCATTTTGTTTTTTGGCAGTAGGATGATTGTGTAATATTTTCAGTCCAAAGTGGTTAAATAAATATATGCTCTTATTTTTTTGATCGATAACGTGGTGTGTATTTAAAACAGGATGTAAAAGTCAACGCTTCATGTGAAAACTAGATGTATCGATCAATCGAAGAGCAGAACCATCAGAGATAGAGAGAGACTTTGATTTTCTGTTTATATATTTGCTGAGATAGCGTGGAAAGTAGGAGTGAAGTAATCTTTTTCGTTTTACATTTGTTCAAAGAGCAAAGTTGAAAAAGTCGAATTTTCAGAATGACGTCTTCCTCTCAGTAACGGCATTTTCACGCGTGACGTCATTTTTCACTTCTCTAGCAATATTGTTAGCTCATTTGCGTGATATGATTTTGATCATACGCGACTTACGTCACTCAATAAAATGACTTTTGCACTTTAACACTCAAGTTTTATTTGAATTAAATTAAAGTAAAAGGAACTCATATATGTAATTAAGGTCCCTAATGAGAAGGCTTCTGCGCAATCATTTTACACTTGTTCTTTCTTTTTTAGATAATTCTTGTTCATTCAATAGCTTAGTTTGTCATCATCATCAAAGTAACGTAATTCGCATTGATTAACTAATTTATTAATGCGGTACAATTTGGTTCGAATGCTGTTTATTAATTTCAACTCAAATTGTTTTCAATGAAAATTGTTGCTCACGAATATATTAATTAGTTGTGGTCTGTTTGGAAGCAGTTTTAGGCATTTGAAGCAAATAATGCACTTTCAGATTCTATTTTCAGATTTTTTTTGCTACCATTTTGCCTTATTTTTAAGCGTTTCGAGCACTTTTTGTATTCTTCTTCTATTTTTATAGCACTTGCAAAAATGTGTGAGTGAAATCAATTGTTCTAGAAAATTTGAGTTTTTTTTTTCATTTTAATTATTGCATATTTTCAATGGTTTCTGTTGAAGAGAATTGGCAAAATTTGAGCAGAATTTCGCCGACATTTGGATGGTTTTTTGGTTTTTGCCCATTCTTCTGATCTTACGCTTCTCACTGTATTTTATCAACTTTAGTTCTTAGTTACGAATCAATCTATAGTTTTTGCGACTATGAGGTGGCACTCCAGGTCTTGACATGGCACGTGTTTGTTGAAATCAGTTAAACAACTTTCAAGGGTCGGCAATTGCATTTGGAATTTGTATAGATATTTTTTAGAGAATATTGCTTTTCGTTTTTGACCGTCATATTCTTTCCCTTTCCTCAAGTTTCCTCTTACCAATCGATTTCAGAATTTGTCTGTCAATTGTTAATTTTTTGCTGACTACCTGTTTTACAAGGTCTTTTACCAGCAGTTTTTTAGTGTCAACTGAAATCAACTTTTAACAGACTGTTTATCAGTTTCTGTCAGTTAGTTTTCTCATTATACTTTTCCTGTTGTTGTTTCAAAATGCTTAGCAAAATTTGTGGAACGTGGATTAGTACAGTGAGGATGTTTACTGTTCTACTTTTAGTCGTTTCCGGAATTCTTCCGGTTAAGTTTTTTGTTTAGTCGCATGACTTTTTTTTGGTTTTACATTTTTTTACACAGCAAAGTTGAAAAAATCAAATTTTCTGAATGACTTCTTCCTCTGACTAACGGCATTTGCGCGTGTGACGTCATTTCCAAATTCTCTAGCAAAAGTAAGGGAATTTCGCAGGGATTTTCGGCAAGTAGTGGTGTAAATTTTCCAGTTCGGAACAGGAAAAAGATTTCACACATAGCATTTAATTGCAGTAGGAGAAGATGAAATGTAGTTTTTGATTTTATAATGAAACGCGTATCTAAGGAGAGTGAAAGTATGATTCCCATAATCGTTTTCTTCTGCTCTGATATTTCCCACGAAAGTCATGGAAAAAATGCCATGAACATAGAATTGAAACTATGTTCCAGTTCAGAATAAAGCAAATACAATTACTAAAATTCAGCGCTGTCTTGATACTATACACCCAGTGCGTCGATTCCCGGTAAATACCGCCGGGAAAACTGGGAAAATTCATTCCTGGTAATTTCCGCTAAAATTGCCAGGAATGAATTTTCCCAGTTTTCCCAGTTGGAAAATTAAAAGGAATGACATTGATATAAAACAAGCTGCAGAGATGTGAATTTCGCGTGGGGAAAATACCAGGAACTCCGGATCACATCTATCTTGTAAAATATCCCACTTTTCCTGATATTTAATCCCACCCGGATACCAGCAAGATAACCGGAGAGTTTGATACGATCCAGGCGCCCCCGGTTGCCCCGGTAATTTTCTCAATAATTTCCCCGCTTAAACTGCTAATTCCCATCTATATAATTT
This sequence comes from Convolutriloba macropyga, assembly GCF_964194025.1. Taxonomy (NCBI): domain Eukaryota; kingdom Metazoa; phylum Xenacoelomorpha; order Acoela; family Convolutidae; genus Convolutriloba; species Convolutriloba macropyga. The sequence continues at coordinate 31,051,134 of NC_134473.1, forward strand.
CAGTTATCCCTGTAATTCCTGGTACTGGGTCCTGATAACTATACCCAATAGTGGTCCCGTTTTTCCTGGTAATTTCCCAAATACGTTCCTGGCAATCCCGCTAAAAATGTCAGGTTCCGACCATTACTTACCACCACTTACCAATCCCCTTGGGAATCCCGGTGAGTTTCCCAATGAGAAATGAGGGAACATAAACGGGAAAATTACCGGAAATTGGTCATAATTACCAGGAATCGACGCACTGGGTAACTTTGGGCCAGTTCTGAAGTTTTTACTACGGTTTGCATTGAATTACGAATACCGTTTATTTAAGCTCGGACATGGGCAGCTGTGCGAGTGACTGCACTAGCAATGATACATCCCTAGACACCTGGACCATAAATGGACTCACTTCAGGATTGACAGTTGAGATTGCAGTTAAAACATACAAAGACATCGCAGGATACCCAAGAGTATACTCCCTTCCACTCAATATCATCTTTGGCACTAGGCCGGGACTACCCTCAGGTATATATTCATTCCAGCAGTTATATCGATATTTGGAGACCTCAAAAAGGTTTTAAAAACTAGTAGAAAACCTTTTTGCCGTTTATCAAATAGCTGGTCCAAAAATGGAGAAATTGGGATCTATGTTCTTATGGCAAGTCACAACAGTAGTAATATGAGAGCAAGACAGGGGGGGGGGGGGGTTAAAAGGATGTACCTATGTATTAACATTAGGTATAGCCCATTTTCACTCAAATCTCAAAGATGTACCTCACAGCATGATACCCACGCTGTTCACACGAGGGGGATTTAGCAAGATAATCCCTTGATATTAAATTAGTAAGGACATTTATTCATTCCCATATTATTATTTAATATTGTAAATTTCCAAAGACGTACCTCACAGCATGACACCCAAGCTGTTCACACGAAGGGGATTTGTAAGATAATCCCTTATATTAAATAAGGATGACTCATTTACAGTTACGTACGGCTAACGTGATTTTCAAAAATGCACCTCACAGCATGATAACCGAACTGTTCACACGAAGGAAATTAGTAAGATAATCCTTTAATATTATATTTGTAAGCTCATTTACCCCTTCCGATATTACACTTTACTAATGTCAAATTCCAAAGACGTACCTCACAACATGATACCCCGCTGTTCACACGAAGGGGATTATTAAGATAATCCCTTAATATTAAATAAGGATGACTCATTTACAGTTACGTACGAATTTGCAAAGACGTAACTCACAGTATAATAACCAAGCTGTGCACACAAAGGGGACTAGCTATGTAATGTTTTATTATTAAATTAGATAGGATGACTCATTTACAGTTACGTACGGCTAACGTGATTTTCAAAAGTGTACCTCACAGCATGATAACCGAACTGTTCACACGAAGGGAATTAGTAAGATATCCTTTAATATTATATTTGTATGCTCATTTACCCATTCCGATATTACACTTTACTAATGTCAGATTCCAAAGATGTACCTCACAATATGATACCCAAGCTGCTCACACGAGGGTGATTAGCAAGATTATCCCTTAATATTAAATTAGTCAGGTCAATTACCCATTCCCATTTTGCACTTTAATAATGAAAACTTTCAAAGACGTACCTCACAGCATTACACCAAGCTGTTCGCACGAAGGCGATTATTTGGGCAATGTTTTAAAATTAAATTAGCTAGGATGACTCTTTTACACTTATGTACGGCTTACTTTTTTTTCAAAAATGTGCCTCAGAGCATGACACCCAAGCTGTTCACACAAAAGGGATTAATAAGATAGTGTTACGGTCATTGACCCCCTACCATATTACACTTATGTATATTTCCGAAGACGTACCGCACAGCATTTCACACTAGCTGTTCACACAAAGGGGATTAGCAGGATAGTGCCTTAACAACAAATCAGTAACGTCATTTACCTCTTACCATATTAGACTTAAATAATGTAAATTTCCAAAAAGTACCTCACAGCATGACACGCAAGCTGTTCACTCGAAAGGGATTAGCAAGATAGTGCCCTAACAACAAATTAATTAGAATGAGTCATATGTTCACCAGAAGGAAATATGGAAATATGGTATTAGTAGGGTATTAAAGAAACAGCGGGTATCCAACTGCTGGGACATAAGCTAATTACTCATTGTCATCTCTTTTTTGGAAAAATCAGTTTATCCCGCGTAGATAAAAATACCAGATTCTTGCTAAATATACCAAATTCTTGGAAAAAAACCCCAATTCTTTCTAAACAATATCCAAATCTTGAAGCAAATACGCAATTCTTACGAAAAAATACACCATTCTTATAAAAAAAAAGTACTCATTTCTTGCTAAAAGATACCTAATTGTTGAAAACAAAACCCAATTCATACCAAAAAATGCCTAATTCTGTCTAAAAAAATACACAAAGATTGCTAAAAAATTCCAAAAAAAGACAAATTGGTACTAGAAATTATCCAATTGTTGCCAAAAAATACAAATTTCCTGCTTAAAAATACAAAATTCGTGCCAAAAATACTCAATACTTGCTCAAAAATACCCAATTTTTTTTGAAGAAAAACACACAATTCATGCCTAAAAATAACCAATTTTGTAAAAAAAATATCTACAACTTGCCAAAAAGTACCAAAAAATAGACAAATGTTACCAGAAATTATCCAATTACTGCCAAAAATTACAAAATTTTTGCTTAAAATTACACAATTCTTGCCAAAAATACCCAATTATTGCTAAAAAATACCCAATTGTTGAAAAAGATACATAATTCATGCCAAAAAATGCACCATTTTGTCTAAAAAATACCCAAAAACTGCTAAAAAATACACAGTTCTGCCTAAAAATTACCCAATTCTTGAAAAAAACAGCCAATTCATTTAAAAAAAATAACACATTTATGTCTAAAAACTACCCAAAACTAGCTAGAAAGTACCCAACTCTTGCCAAAAAAGCCAATTATTACGAAAAATTATCCAATTATTGCTAAAAAAAACAAATTCTTGCTTAAAACAATCCAATTCTTGCCAAAAAATACACAATTCTTGCTAAAAAAATCCGCATTTCTTGAAAAAAATACCCAATTATTGCCAAAAATGCCCAATTATTCCCAAAAAATACCAAATTCTTGCAGAAAATACACATTTCTAACAGAAATTTTCCGAAACCTTACAAGGAATTAACCAACACTAGTTAAAAATAGCTATTTTTTACACAAAAAACTACATTTTTGCCAAAAAACCTAATTCCTATCAAAAAAGAAACAATTCTATTAAAAAGTGTCTACCTCCTACCACTTATATTTACCAAAAAACTTGCTAAATCTTGTCAAAATACTCAGTTTTTACTCAGTTTCCTTTAGTTTTCTCGAAACTCATTACCGCTTATATTTAGCAAAAGGTAGCTAAATCTTGTCAAAATTACTCAATTTTTACTGATTTTCCTTTAGTATTGTCGAAACTCATTGTGCTTTGTTTCCTTCTCTTCAACAACTCAACTATAGCTAGCTTTGGTTCTTCTCTTGAGACAATTCTAATCTCCTTTTGTTAGGAAGCTAAATTGTCAACTACAAAACCTTTTAGTAAAAATTCTTCATCTCCAGGACCTCCTCCTACTTCCCATTCCACGTAAGTCATTTTTGTTATAAAATTTGAAAACAAACCAGAAAAAGCGAATAAATGGCTATTATAATCATGTTACTCATTCGCAAACAGCATATGAATTCTTCAGAGAGAAAGAATTTGCGATTATGATTATAGGGGGCAATTTTGCTTTAACTTTAGTTCATTTAGGATTTCAATCGTCTTCAACTAAAACAGGTGGAATAATGGATATCAAATATGTGAAATTGAACAAAAATCTCAAGGTCCACTTCGTCTTCCCAGACTTCAATGATGACGTAGCAATTATAAGGGAGAGAGAAACATGCTTCGGGTGGGTAGCTGATCCTCCATTCTCAATTCCGAGGCAGCTTCTGGTCTTCATTATTGCTATCGAGAATTTGCCTGAAGCCGCTGTACCTTACGAACAGACAACTGTAGACGTCTACAAAAACCACATCGAAAACAAAACTTTACAAGTCTCAGACAACATGGAACTAAGCAGATCCGTCCGTGAACAATTCTGAGTTGTCTTATAGAACAATGTATGATAATCCACTGGGATGTTTTGAGGAGGAGAGAGAAATTAAAACCTCTGGTGTTTGTCTGACGACTTTGAGTATTTGCAGAAACCTCATCAGGATTGTGACGAGTGGGAAAATGGGTCACCGACAGAAAGTAATATCGCAAGTAGAGAAGAGAGGAAAACGCACTTGACCCCAAGTTTGGCATCGAAGTATTTGACAAGACAGTCCTCTTTTCGTGTTTTTCTTCATTGTTCTACAGATACTGGGCAAGATACAATGAAGGAGGTACAGGGAGCGTCGGCTGTTAAAAACACTTCACTGAAGTCTGTCAGAACCAACCTTAGTACAATCTAGCTCGCTGGTATTCCTCGCTATATTCTCCCTCACTTGACTAATGAAAAACTCATCATTAACATCACATGACTTTACTAAATATAGAAATGACATAAACACTAAATCATTTTCTACAGAACTTTTATTGCTTTAACAAAATGTTTTATAAGATCTTATTGGCTACGAGGTTTTTTGTGCCCAATTCTTCTGTGTTTTACTTAAGTTTCATGGGCTCGATATATCGAGGTTAATTTTCAAGATATTGCAGTCATTTGTTTCTTTCCCTTTACATTATTCAGTTACCCTTATTCATCCAGTTTTTTATTTCAGATTCCAGATCTCATGTTTTGGTCGATTCTGCAAAAGTAAATACCAAAAGCAGTAATTCCAGTTATATCTTTTGGTAGTTTCATTCTTGTCAACATATTCAATTGCTACGGAAGCATACTTTCAAGGTTTCACGAAAATGAAAAACGCAAAACCTGTTTCTTACCAGCTTATAAATTTTGGGGTAAACATTTACAAGCTTACCAGCTTGGAAAAAATTAAATTTGGAGGAAATTAACCAGAAATTTTCTCATGGAGGACTTATTGGTTAAGAGAATTCCTTTTTAATTTTTTTTTTACAAGATTGAAAGTTTTTCTACTACATGCTGCACTACACGATTTTGTTGGAGCGGTTAAAGCAACTGCAAACAAGATTCCAGGATAATGCTACATGTTACCAAGTTTTCCCAGCTCATGTTTCGTGGCTTAACTGGGTTAATCTTTTGTGTTCTTATAAAACTTTTCCATCCTCATATTTTGAAAAGGCTAGACTGCTATTCCTTTTCTTGATATTGTATTCTAGAAAAAAGAATATCTCTCGATGTATTTGATTTTGAGTGCCTGGAAGGGAAAATTGTTAAGGAGTTGGGTGCTTCCATGGACGGAATTGTATTGGGATACAGTTTCCTGCCACCCAAAGACTACAAATCTAATTTTCAAGCGCAGTGTAATCTCCACTCAAACTACTTGTGTAAAGATGATGAGAATCTAGATGATCTTGGTTGTCCAGAAATTTCAAAACTTTTCAAAAATTTGGATACTGACTGGGATTGCAGCAACTATCCGTATCGACACAGAAAAACCTTTCACTGTGCGGAGAAGGAAACTTATGCTTTCGGAATTTTGACTCATGATCCTTTTGATAACGTATAATATTTGTAATTTCTTATTCTTTGTGTGATCGTTTTGTAATTAATTGTTTTTATTTTACTACTTTTCAAATCAAAGAAAGGTTGCACTGGAATATGATTAGCTCGGTGCAGATTATATGATTGGATAAGAATGCTAGAAATTGACGTTTTCAAAATAAAAAAATACACTTCTTTTGAAATTGGCAACCAAAAACATTTCAGTTTAAAAGGTCACAGTAAAATGACATCCTAAAATTTAAGTTAAACAAAAAAAATTTGAAAACTTCAAAAACTGGAAAATTGAAAAGAAGAAAAATTGAAAAATACAATTTTTGTTGAAAACATTATGTCAAAAACTACGTTTTGAATCAACTTTTATATTGACACATTTATGTTTAAAACTTCATGTAAAAAAGCGGCAATTTTGAATCATGATTATTTAAGTAAAACCGCTTTTTAAAAATCAATTTAACAAAAAATTGCTTAAAAAAACCAAAAACTGAATTGAAAATTAAAAAATCAAAATAATATTTTTTGTTTAAAACTTTATGTAAAAAGCGCCAATATTGAATCAATATTGTTTAAAAAAACACAATTTTAAAAGTCAATAGAACAAAAACTTGCTTAAAAACACCAAAAACTAAAAAACCGAAAACTGAAAAAATCAAGTTTTGTTTATATTTTTATGTAAAAAGCGGCAATTTTGAACCATGATTATTTAAGAAGAACCACGTTTTAAAAACTCAATCTAACAAAAAATTGCTTAAAAACACCAAACACTAAATCGAAAATTAAAAAAAATCGAAATACACATTTTTTTAAAAAGTTTATGTAAAAAGCGCCAATTTTGAATCAATATTTTTAAAGTAAAACAACATTTTAAAAATTTAATTGGACAAAAACTCGTTTAAAAACAACCAAATTATAAAAAAATCGAAAAATGAAAATAATCAAATAAACGTTTTTTTAAAGAACCTTACGTATAAAACGAAATTTTGTATCAAAATTTAAATAGCGATTTTTTTGAACGAGGAAAAAGAAATAATCCAAAATTCAGTGACTAATAGTTTAATCACCTGTCGAACAAATGAGCCATCCTATCTAATTTATCATTAAAACATTATCTTGCTAACCTCCTTCGAGTGAACAGCTTGGGTATCATGCTGTGAGGTACGTCTTTGGAATTTTACCTCCTTAAAGTGTAATATGGGAAAAGGTAAGCGACCTTACTTATTTGTTACCAAGAGATTCTTTTACTAATCCTCTTCATTTGAACAGCTTTAGTATCATGCTGTGAAGTGAAATTTTGAAAATCACGTAAGCCATACATAATTACAAATGAGTCGTCATATCTAATTGAATATTAAAACATTACCTAGTTAATACTTTTTGTGTGAACAGCTTGGGTATCATGCTGTGAGGTACATCTTGGGAATTGGACATCCGTAAAATGTAATATGGCAAAGGGTAAATGACCTTACTAATTTGTTACTAAGAGGTTATTGCCCTTCGTGTGAACAGCTTGAGTATCATGCTGTGAGGTAATTTTTGAAAATCACGTCAGCCGTACATAACTGTAAATGAGTCATCCTACCTAATTTTGTGATAAAACATTAATAAACCGCGGGATACCGTTGTTGCGTGATGACAATTACTGACTTCATGCATCCCTAGCGTGCATCTTTGGATGTTTTTTTGGAAATAAAAGATCGTTGATTGCGGCTCGTAATCAACGATCTTTTATTTCCAAAAAAACATCCAAAGATGCACGCTAGGGATGCATGAAGTCAGTAATTGTCACGTGTTTTGATTTTTTCCATATTCGGTTTTTTAGTTTCAGGTGTTTTTAAGCAATTTTTTGTTCAATTGAATATTTAAAATGCGTTTATCTTAAATAATCGTGATTCAAAATTGCCGCTTTTTACAATAAGTTATAAACAAATTTTGATTTTCTCATTTTTCGGTTTTTTAGTTTCTGGTATTTTTAAGCAATTTTTTGTTTAATTGAATATTTAAAATGTGGCTTTAATTAAATAATATTGGTTCCAAATTGGCGCTTTTTACATAAAGTTTGAAACAAAAAATATTTACTTGGTTTTTTTTTAATTTTCGATTCAGTTTTTGGTATTTTTAAGCAATTTTTTGCTAGAATAATTTTTTAAAATGTGGTTTTACTTAAATAATCTTAATTCAAAATTGCCCTTTTTTTACATAAAGTTTTAAATATAAATCTCTCAAAATAAATGTTGATTCAGAAAGTCGTTTTTGACATAAGGTTTTCAACAAAAATTGTATTTTTCAATTTTTCTTCTTTTCATTTTTCCAGTTTTTGCAAGTTTTCAAATATTTTTTGTTTAACTTAAATTTTAAGATGTCATTTTGCTGTGACCTTTCAAACTGAAATTTTTTGGTTCCCAGTTTTAAAAGAAGTATATATTATTATTTTGAAAACGTCAATTCTAGCATTTTTATGCAATCATAAAATCTGCACCGAGCTAATCATATTCCAATGCGACCTTTCTCTAATTTAAAAAATAGTAAAATAAAAACAATTATTTACAAAACGAACACTTAAACAAAAAGAAATTATAAATATAATACGTTATCAAAAGGATCAAGAGTCAAAATTCCGAAAGCATAAGCTTTCTTCTCCGCACTGTAAAAGGTTTTTTTGTGTCGATACGGAGAGTTGCTGCAATCCCAGTCAGTATCCAAATTTTTGAAAAGTTTTGAATTTTTTGGACAACCAAAATCATCTAGGTTCTCCACATCTTTACACAAGTAATTTGAGAGGAGATTACACTTCTCCAACCCCTTCGCAAAAAAGTTTGTTGTAGATGAACAATGTTGGTGAATGATTGATGACAACTCAATATATTTCAGTTTTCCACTGCTCCAATTAATCCCATGTAAGTTTTTAGGGTTCCAGATTACTTGAAAAGTAGTTTTGAAGTCTTTGGGTGGCAAGAAACTGTATCTCAATATAATTCCGTCCTTGAAAACACCCAACTCCTTAACAAATTTCCCCTCCAGGCACTCAATATCAAATACAACGCGAGACATTCTTTTTTCTAGATTACAATATCAAAAAAATGAATAACAGTCCAGCCTTTCAAAAATTTGAGGATGGATAAATTTAATAAGAACACAAAAGATTAACCCAGTTAACCCACGAAACATGAGCTGGAAAACTTGGTAACATGTAACAGTATTCTGGACCCTTGTTTGCAGTTGCTTTCACAGCTCCAACAGAATTGTGTAGTACAGCATGTAATCCAAAAACTTTCAATCTAGTGAAGAAAAAGTCAAAAAAGAATTTCCTTAACCGATAAGTCCTCCATGAGAAAAATTTCGGTTAATTACCTCAAAATTTAAATTTTTGTGCTAAATGCTACAGGCTGATAAGAAAGAGTTTTTGCGTTCTTGATTTTCGTGAAACCTTGAAAGTATGCTTCCGTAACAATTGAACATATTGACAAGAATGAAACTACCAAAAGATATTAGTGGAAATTCTACTTTTGGTAGTTACTTTTGGTGAATTGAGCAAAACATGAAATCTGGAAGCTGAAATAAAAGAAAACTGGATGAAGACGGGTAACAGGAAATGTAAGGTGAAAGAAACAAATGACTGCAAAATTTTGAGATTTTCGTTCAATTTCATAGATTTGATATCCATTATTCCAACTTTTTTAGTTGAAGACGGTTGAAATCCTAAACGAACTAAAGTTAAAGCAAAATTGCCCCTATAATCCTAATTGCAAAACCTTTCTCTCTGAAGAAATCATATGTTATTTGCGAATGAGTAACATGATTATAATAGCCATTTATTCGCTTTTTCTCGTTTGTTTTCAAATTTTATAACAAAAATGACTTACGTGGAATGGGAAGTAGGAGGAGGTCCTGGAGATGAAGAATTTTACTAAAATGTTTTGTAGTTGACAACTTAGCTTCCTAACAAAGGCAGATTAGAATTGTCTCAAGAGAAGAATCAATGCTCGCTATAGTTGAGTTGTTGTAGAGAAGGAAAAAAAATCACAGTGAGTTTTGACAATATTAAAGGAAATTGTGTAAAAATTGATTAATTTCGACAAGATTTAGCTACCTTTTGGTAAATATAAGTGGTAGGAGTTAGTCACTTTTTAATAGAATTGTTTATTTTTTGATAGGAATTAGATTTTTTTGGCAAAAATTTAGTTTTTTTGGGTAGGAAATGGCTATTTTTAACTAGTATTGGTTACTTACTTGTAAAGTTTTGGAAAATTTTCGTCAGAATTGTGTATTTTCTGCAAGATTTTGGTATTTTTTGGCAATAATTGTGTATTTTTTGGCAATAAATGGGTATTTTTTCAAGAATTGGGGTTTTTTTAGCAAGAATTGTTATTTTTTTGGCAAGAATTGGATTGTTTTAAGCAAGAATTTGATATTTTTTGGCAAAAACTGGATAATTTTTGGTAAGTTTTGGGTAGTTTTTAGACAGAACTGGGTTTTTTTTTGGAATGAATTGGGTGTTTTTTTCAAGACTTGGGTAATTTTTTGCAAGAACTGGGTATTTTTTAGCAGTTTTTGTGTATTTTTTAGACAAAATGTGGTTTTTTTGGCATGAATTGTGTGTCTTTTTGCAAGAGTTGGGTACTTTTCAGCAAGAATTGTGTATTTTTGGCAAGGTTTCTGTATTTTTAAGCAAAATTTTTGTATTTTTTGGCAGTAATTGGATAATTTCTGGTAACACTTGTCTATTTTTTGGTACTTTTTGGCAAGTTGTGTGTATTTTTTAGACAAATTTGGGTACTTTTTTCATAAGAATTGTGTATTTTTTGCTAAGAATTGCGTTTTTTTCCAAAAATTGGGTTTTTTTTAGAAAGAATTGGGTTTTTTGCCAAGAATTTGGTACATTTAGCAAAAATCTGGTATTTTTATCTACGCGGGATAAACTGATTTTTCCAAAAAAGAGATGAAAATGAGTAATTAGCTTATGTCCCAACAGTTGGATACCCGCTGTTTCGTTAATACCCTGCTAATCCCCTAGTTCCCTCTGGTGGACACAGGACTCTTTCTAATTAATTTGTTGTAAGGGCACTATCTTGCTAATTCCTTTCGTGTGAACAGCTTGCGTGTCATGCTATCAGGTACTTCATTGGAAATTTACAGAAATGACTTACGTGGAATATGAAGTAGGAGGAGGTCCTGGAGATGAAGAATCTTCACTAAAAGGTTTCGTAGTTGACAACTTGTCTCAAGAGAAGAATCAAAGCTAGCTACAGTTGAGTTGTTGAAGAGAAGGAAAATCAGCACAATGAGTTTCGACAATACTAAGGGAAATTGGGTAAAAATTGGGTAATTTTGACAAGATTTAGCTTCCTCTTGTTAAATATAAGTGGTAGGAATTAGACACTTTTTGATAGAATTGTTTCTTTTTTGATAGGAATTAGGTTTTTTTGGCAAAAAGTAGTTTTTTAGGTAAGAAATGGCTATTTTTAACTAGTATTGGTTAATTTCTTGTAAGGTTTTGGAAAATTTCTGTTAGAATTGTGTATTTTCTGCAAGAATTTGTCATTTTTTGGGAATAATTGGGCATTTTTTGGCAATAATTGGGTTTTGCTTTCAAGAATTGGGGATTTTTTTAGCAAGAATTGTGTATTTTTTTGGAAAGAATTGGATTGTTTTAAGCAAGAATTTGGTATTTTTTGGCAATAATTGGATAATATTTGGTAATAATTGGCTTTTTTGGCAAGAATTGGGTACTTTTTAGCAACTTTTGGGTACTTTTTAGACAGAATTGGGTATTTTTTGGAATGAATTGGGTGTTTTTTTCAAGAAATGGGAAATTTTTTGCAAGAACCGGGTATTTTTGACAAGAATTCTGTATTTTTAAGCAAAAAATTGGTGTTTTAAACAAACAAAAGGTGTTTTTTTTGGCATGAATTGTGTGTCTTTTTCAAGAATTGGGTACTTTTTAGCAAGAATTGGGTATTTTTGACAAGAATTCTGTTTTTTTAAGCAAAAATTTTGTATTTTGTGGCCGTAATTGGATAATTTCTGATAACATTTGTCTACTTTTTGGTACTTTTTGGCAAGCTTTGGGTAGTTTTTAGACAAACTTGTGTATTTTTTGGCATGAATTGTGTTTTTTTCAAGAATTGGGTATTTTTTAGCAAGAATTGAGTATTTTTGGCAAAAATTTTGTATTTTTAAGCAAAAATTTTGTTTTTTTTCTGGCAATAATTGGATAGTTTCTGGTAACAATTTGTATTTTCTGGAACTTTTTAGCAAGTTTTGGGTTTTTTAGACAGAATTAGGTATTATTTGATATGAATTGGGTTTTTTTTCAAGAATTAGGTATTTTTTTAGCAAGAATAGGGTAGTTGTGGCAAGAATTGGGTATGTTATAGCCAAAATTGGGTCCTTTTTTTATAAGAATGGGGTATTTTTTTGCTAAGAATTGCGTATTTTTTCCAAAAATTGGGTATTTTTTAGAAAGAATTGAGTTTTTTTGCCAAGAATTTGGTATATTTAGCAAAAATCTGGTATTTTTATCTACGCGAGATAAACTGATTTTTCCAAAAAAGAGATGAAAAGGAGTAATTAGCTTATGTCCCAGCCGTTGGATACCCGCTGCTTCTTTAATACCTTACTAATCGCCTGGTTCCTTCTGGTGAACATATGACTCATTCTAATTAGTTTGTTGTTAGGGCACTATCTTGCTAATCCCTTTCGAGTGAACAGCTTGCGTATCATGCTGTGAGGTACTTTTTGGAAATTCACATTATTTAAGTGTAATATGATAAGAGGTAAATGACCATACTGATTTTTTGTTAAGGCACTATCTTGCTAATCCCCTTTGTGTGAATAGCTTGACTGCCATTCAGTGCGGTACGATTTTGGAATTATACATTATTCAAGTGTAATATGGTATTTGGTTAATGACCTTAACACTATCTTATTAATCCCCTTTGTGCGAACAGCGTGGATGTCATGCTGTGAGGCACATTTTTGAAAAAAAATTAAGCCGTACATAAGTTCAAATGAGTCATCCTAGCTAATTTAATATTAAAACATTGCCTAACCAATCGCTTTCGTGTGCACAGCTTGGTTATCATAGTGTGAGGTACGTCTTTGCAATGTTGTACCTAACTGTAAATGAGCCATCCTGATTTAATATTAAGGGATTTTCTTGCTAATCTCCCTCAGGGGAAGAGCGTGGGTATCATGTTGTGAGGTACATCTTTGGAATCTGAGGTTAGTAAAGTGCAATTTGGTAAGGCGTAAATGACCTAATTTGTTAAGGCACTATCTTGCTAATCCCCATCGTGTGAACAGCTAAGTATCATGCTGTGAGGTACGTCCTTGGTATTGGACATTAGTAAAGTGTAATATGGGATGGGTAAATGAGCTTACTAATTTAATATTAAAGGATTATCTTACTAATCCCCTTCGTGTGAACCGTTCGGTTATCATGCTGTGAGGTACACTTTTGAAAATCACGTTAGCCGTACGTAACTGTAAATGAGTTATCCTATCTAATTTAATATTAAAACATTACGTAGCTAGTCCCCTTTGTGTGCACAGCTTGGTTTTTATACTGTGAGTTACGTCTTCGCAAATTCGTTCGTAACTGTAAATGAGTCATCCTTATTTAATATTAAGGGATTATCTTACTAATCTACTCGAGTGAACAGCTTGGGTGTCATGCTGTGAGGTACGTCTTTGGAAATTTACGTTATTAAGTGCAATATGGGAATGAGTAAATGTCCTTACTAATTTAATATCAAGGGATTATCTTGCTAATCCCCCTCGTGTGAACAGCGTTGGTATCATGCTGTGAGGTACATCTTTGGGATTTGAGGGAAAATGGGCTATACCTAATGTTAATACACAGGTACATCCTTTTACCCCCCCCCCCCCCTGTCTTGCTCACATATTACCTCTCACAACATACGGTAGCCATTCTGCCAAAGGCTTAATGAAAGTCATTCAGACAATAGAGAGATGGATATTTTAAGTTCAGTAGGTGACAAAATTAATTCGAAAACTCAGACATACCGAGTTTGGCAGAAAAAGCGACTATTGACGCACAGAAAACATAGAATCTTTAAACCAGCAGCAGATCAAAACAGTTCCATTAGGGAAGTTCAGAAGTTTCCTTTTTCCAGTGATCACCAAGAGATCGTGCTACAGTGTTACACAATCTGTGACTCCACCCCCTGTTTGTGTGTGGACGACATTCTACTACATAGCAGGCTCCCCTATATTCTATGCTGGCTTTCACAGACGATCAATATCATGCAACAATCCCGCACCCATTTTACTCACGTACACTTCTCTCAACCCTGGAGTTCATCAGCCACTCTGGGTATTTTTTTAGCCGATTCATTTTCTGCTGGACCATAATGATTGAATTATTTTATAGTTACCCTAGTAAAGGTTTTTAAATTTCTGATAACAGTTTTTCCTGAGCCAAACAAGCTCGGCGGCTTAAGTATAGTTCCTCTTCACGGTACGGTAATGATGTTTAGTCACAGTCTAGAATTGTCATGCAGGTAAAATAACTATAGTTTATTGCATTGTTCGATTATATAATGCTCTGCAATTTCGTTACAAGTATTCTGGAAAAAATGCAACTTGATAATTGTGATGATAGTTGAATTCAAAATTTAATGTTATTTTGTAACAGATTTCCAACTAAAATAATGAGTTCCCAGTGACCCTTGCTGGGGAAACATATCCAAGAACCAAATGGGCTCCATAAAAGCCATGAGAAATTTTGATATCTGATCTTGCTGTTGCCAACTTCTTATTTGGTATATATAAATATTATGTTTTATCCAAGAATCTGATATGACATATTTTTGTGCCATCACTCATGCACAATTTCGTAGTTTGCATCGTTTTAACATTTTATGGTTACCTGGTAACACTTATGGTTGTCACATGGTAGTTCCTTTATGGTTCTCAATAAGACCACGCTTGTGGCGGCCCTCCTTTTTTATATAATAACAAAATGCAAAATTTTGCCTAACCATAAAGGCTACTGAAGCAGATTTTATTGGTTGCAAATTAGCACAGATAGCACAGATAAAAAAGAGCATTAAGTGGTCCGTACCCAGATAGCGCAGGTTTAAATCGATTAAATTTAAATTTCGTAAAGTAAATTGTAGTCAATAAAATCGATCAAAGAATGCGCTTTTAGACAATTTTATGTATTAAAATCGATCAAAATTGATTTCTTGGCTGCCGAAAAAATCTATAAAAAACCAGTAAAATCGATTAATTGATTTGCTCAAAATCCACTAAATACATTAAAATCCATTTTTAACAAAAACATGCATGCTGATTTGTAAATTAAAAGAGTCAAAATGAATCGCGGTAAATAATGTTTCATTGAAGATACAAATGGAATTTGAAATTACATTAAAATATATCAAATTTAAAGTTTTCAACTACTGATTTTAACTTCAGTTCAGTTGTAGTCCGCATGCTAATTGTTCAACCTCTGATCTCTCGACTGAATATCAGATGCACCATAAGAATTCCAACTAAAATGGCTAAAAATTAAGACCTGTCGATAATGTATTTTCTAGCGGAATATTAATTTTTTTGAAAATTATTAGAAAAATGGTACGAAGAGGTTCCATAAGCCTTTAACTGATTATCACAGATAAAGATATTCAAAGAGGACCGTCCAGCTGAAACACTAAAGAAATATGAAAATTCAAAATTTTTTGAAAAAAATAAATTGCAAAAGAATTCAAACTTCTTACCTTTTTGAGAACATTGAAGATTGAATAAAAATTTATTGCTCAGAACCGTTATTCATCATAGCAACGTTTCACTCAGAAGAAAAAGGAAAAATTTGCAGCGGTTAAAAATCCGATTCCTTGAACCAGAAGTTTTAGAACAGAAGTTCGTAAATTGAAGAAAACTCAAGAAAAAGAAAAAAACTAAAATAAAATTTCAATAAAATGACCCGAATCAGAACAATTTTGCAGCTAATTTTGTCAAGTTTTTAAAATTTCAAAGTTCAAAAATTTTTGCTTTTCTCCAAAAAATAAGAAATTATTGACAGAAATTTTTAACAGTTGAATAATTTAGGGCACTTCAAGTAACCCCAAAGCAGATTGTTTTTTGAATAACATGATTTTGTTTGCTGTGTAATAGCTAAAAAGTAAATTACTTTCAAATTTCTCGTTCTCAAAATGATAACGTATTGTAAATTCTCATTATTGCTAATTTAAACATTTTTTTGCACTTTAATTTCTAATTTTTCTAGCGCTGTTTGCAGATTTTGCAAATTTTTCAGAACCCTGCAGAACCCTGCATGAAATTTGCTGCATTTTATAATAGAAAAGTAACAATCGATTTTATTTTAAAATATGCAAACAACTCAATGAAATTGCTATAAAAAGGATTTAAACCCCCGCAGTGAAAGCACGGGGGAGTTTGCCTTAACTCAGTTGAGGTAAATTGTCCTTCAATTTTCAAAGTTTGTTAATAAACTAACAATTTTTATTGTCATGTGTAGGTTGGGGCTTTTACATATCATGGAGGGTCTGAATATCATAGAGAGAATGAGACTACATATTCCGACGCCAACCGAACAGCAGAGTAAGTGTTACAAATTCCAAGTTACATATTCCAGTTAGTGTTTGTGACTGGAAAGATTAAAATGGAACTTTGTATGTGATGTCGCCAGAGTTTCCGTCAAATTTCAGAGACCCTCAAATTATTAGACAATGATTATTGTCAGGCTGTAAAACATCATTGAAAATCTAAAACCCACCGCTCATATCAGAGTATATGTACATTATATAGTATGAAATTCTGAATCAAGAACATCAAAAGTATTTATTATATTGGAATAATCATTAGTATCTCAGCCAGAAGTAGTAGTTTTTGCAACCAACATAGAAGCATGACGAGGTTCAAGAAAGGCCTGCAGAAAACGTGTTTGATGTGCTAAACTTTATGCGGTCGAGAAAACTGAGCACAACAATGCACCTGAGTGTATTAATCAAGAAGACGTTTCCTTTTATTTATCTCCTTAGTTATAAACTGGTATATATTTGTTATAAACTGACGCCCGGTAACCTATGTCTCTTAATCATGTATAGTCCAATCGATATATATTTTCAACCCAAAATGTTCCCTTAATCTGCTTTTATTACCTTTTATTGAAATTTTTTATTGCCTCCTCATTTGATAGAAGCAGTGAAGAAGAAACAGCTGTCAAGTTTAAAATATAAAGGACATTCGAGTCCTATCGAATAGGTTATTCGTGTTGCCCTCAAGGCAGTCGTGGAAGCACAATTCGTGCGATGTAATGATAACCACGACAAGTGGAATGCTCTTATTCTCTCGGAATCTGCCACAAAGGTAGGTTTGGCAAAGCGAGCCTTGTAGCTGGTTGAAATTGTGTTGAAAGCGGAAGTGGGCCTGCATTAGTGAGATCGTGTCAGCAATCAGCGCCAATCGTTACGCTTGTGTCGATAAACTACTGTAGCCTTGCGAGGTTCCTGAAAAACAGAAAAAGGTAAAATTGATGAGGCAGGCAAAACTTTTGAGTTACTAAAGATAGCCAGCCCATTGTCCATCCGTACCTAAGGCTCAGTGACAATCAGTTTTGATGCAGTACAATTTCAGAGGAGTTTAAACTTTCAGTACTGATTCAGAAGGATTTAATTACCAACTTTTAATAACGATTTCTGAATTTCTCTGCATCAGAAAAAACTCAGAAAAAATATTCTCAGTCAGAAGATAATTCAGAATGAATCACTGGATTAGCTCTGAATCAGACAAATTCAGAACAAAGTGTGACCTGAATTAGACTCGGATTCATTACAGAATTTGCCTTGGAGTTAGGTACGGGTAACCAGTTCAAGTCTTGATTTGTTCAATACGAGAGCTTATCTCGGCTATATACAGGCCCGGCGAGTCGCTCCATGCTGAGAGGAGTTTCAGAGGCTTATAGTATGATCATCCAATGCCAATGTAATTGGTGACAATTGTAGGGTTGCAACATTTTCAAAATATTATGTAAGAAATGCCTCGCTGATTTTTCCAGAAATTCAGCGCATAAACCTTAAATAAAAATGCTCTGAACTGATGTGAAATACGCTAAAGCAAGGAATGTGCTGAAAAACGCTGAATTTTTAAAGAAAAATAATAAGATGCCGAACCATCACTTAATCCACTTTGCCATTGTTTCCCGAATTTTCGCTCCTTTAGTTTGGTTTTATATTAGGAAGTTGATATTTCAAATTAGATCAATTTAGCAAGATATGCACTGAAATTGTGTTAAAAATGCATTAAACCCCTGATTCTAGAATTTTTATCGTGTAAGGTCTGATAAGAAGCTGATCAAAAATCTTTATTGTGTAAGATCTTATCTGGTCTTACACGATAAAAATTTTGCCATACGTGAATTTTAACCATGTCAGATCTGATAAGATACTTATATTATCTTATAAGATAATCATTCAATTTTGCTGAATTGTTATCTTACAAGATCTAATAAATATCCTATCAGATCTTACGCGATAAATGTTCACGTAGGGCTGAATTTTAATCGTGTAAGATCTGCTAAGACATGTTTTAATGATATCAATATAACCGTATAACGTAGTCAAGTTCCTATGAAAGTAAAACAATAATCGGTCAACTAACCAATTTTGAACACTAAAAAGTTTGTTGATTCTACTTTGACGGCAGTATTATTCTGAGTCTTAACTAGATACTAAGGCTAACTTAACAGTCCAAGATTTTATTGGTTTTTGAAGAAAACTTTACATTCTAATTTGATAATTAGTGCCTCAGAAAAAGCCCCTAACACTCGGGTAACCTTTTTAACATTATCTTATAAGTCTCAAAAGACAAAATAAGATAAATTTCTCTTTGCTGATCTGACACTTAAGTGTTGCATGCTACAGCTTTTTGGCTACTGCTTGAAAGCAACCCTGAATGGTTGCAAGATCTTCAATATGAAGAACATGCACACACTTTTTTATCGTATAAGAATTTTTATCGAATAAGGTCTGATGAAAATCTTATCAAAAAGATCAGCCATTGCTTTCCAAATTTTTATCTTACAAGATCCCTATAAGATTCTTATAAGATCTTACACGATCAACATTTTGTTCTGACAGAATTTTTGTCTTGTAAGATCTTATAAGGCGCGAATTTTTATCTTGCAAGATCTGACAAAAGTGAACTTTTATCGTGTAAGATCTTATTAGACCTGATGAAGTCTTTTATATCGTGTGATAAAATGTCTTACAAAGTCTTAGTTAGGCGACGCATAATCTTATAAGTACTTATAAGACAATTTTGCAAGAAAATTGTAAGATCCTACACGGGAAAAATTCTCAAATGTCTGGTGAAAACTCAGCAATTTTAATACATAATATCAGCAAATTTTTTACAAAACGTGAATCCTTAATAAAAGATCAACTTAAACGGTACGAAATTCAAGAATCTGTGCTAAAAAACGTTAAAATCTACATAATTTACCTATAAAAATTGCGCTGAAAAATGAATGCATTTCTTATAAAGTTTCAGTGAATTTCAGATTATCTTCATGAAAAAATTTTGCGCTAAACTATTTCAATTGTATGCGCTTTTCAGCACGTTTCAGAGCTTTTCAGATCATTCAGCTCAATTCTTCGATCTTATTAGCATATTTGACGCTTTTGGTACAAAATCTTGCGCCGACATATCGAACTGCGTACATACAAAAAACGAATATTTATCGACTGGTTACCAATAGGGTAACACGGACGTGTGATTCTGCTTTCCTGTTGCACATGTTCTAATAATTACGATCGATGGTTTCTTCTCTTTCCTTACTGCGTTTGTAGCCCGGGCTTACCACCCAGAGTATTTCAGTACTGAACCTGAGTATCTCCATATTATATTGTAAAACCAGTACTGAAACAGCTCATTTACATTAAAAGTTGGTCATCATGCCCAGAAAAAAAACAGAACAGCTATTCAGACTGTTCAGAATAATTTCAGTGTAAAATTAGTAGTGTAAAAATTTCAAAAATGTTGAAACATGCTGAGCATGTCAGAAAAGCATGCAAAATGCATGCATTTTGCTGTAACAACACGTTACCAGTTAAAACAGCTACATACATACTACATACTGTGTGCATACTGCTACTTTCACTGATACTGGATATTTCGGGGTCCGTCTGGGGGTGCATTCGTGGTGCGTTCGGGGTGCGTTCGGGGAGCGTTCGGGTTGCCTTCGCATAATTGTATAACCAGAGCAGTATATCCTCGACCTTCTGGGTCACTTAACAGGTGTACTCACGATGTCTCGGGTCACTTTACAGGTGTATTCACGATGTCCCGGGTCACTTTAGGTGTGCATTCGTGATGTCCTAGGTTATTTTACAGGTGTATTCACCATATCCAGGGTCACCTTACAGGTGTATTCACGATATCCCGGGTCACGTTACAGGTGTATTCACGATGTCCCGGGTCACTTAACAGGTGTACTCACGATGTCTCGGGTCACTTTACAGGTGTATTCACGATGTCCCGGGTCACTTTAGGTGTGCATTCATGATGTCCTAGGTTATTTTACAGGTGTATTCACCATATCCAGGGTCACCTTACAGGTGTATTCACGATATCCCGGGTCACGTTACAGGTGTATTCACGATGTCCCGGGTCACTTTAGGTGTGCATTCATGATGTCCTAGGTTATTTTACAGGTGTATTCACCATATCCAGGGTCACCTTACAGGTGTATTCACGATATCCCGGGTCACGTTACAGGTGTATTCACGATGTCCCGGGTCACTTTACAGGTGTATTCACGATATCCCGGGTCACTTTACAGGTGTATTCACGATGTCTCGGGTCAGTCACTTAACAGCTGTATTTACGATGTCCCGGGTCACTTAGAAGGTGTATTCAAGAGTGGGAGGATGGTGGGGGTGAATTAATTGTAGTGGTTGGCGGTGGGGGGGGGGGGGGTGAATTAATTGTAGTATTCTAGAAATTGCGCTCCATTTCAATTTTTGCTTTGGTTCCCTTTCAATGTTTTCGCTCTCTGATTGTCATTGTTTCCACTTATCCTTTGTCATCTTTTAAGTCATTTAAGATTTTTAACCAGTCATCATCCTTATAACAGCGCCTAACAATTTTCATCATTTCCTCGTAATTTGTTGCTAATTCTAAATTTTTGTTGTTTGAATCTCGTCTGGTCACACTCTCTGATCAAGGGCTTTCAAAACTTCTTTACATCTGTTCAGCTTCTTTGAGTGGTCAACGCCAGATATGGTATCTCTATTTTCCTTCATTGGTCATTCTAGATCGATTCATTTCAGTTTTTCGGTGTAGCTTTTTAAATACAATTTTAATACGGTAGACAGAAGTATGGTCTATTTTAAAAGCAATTCGTCTTGCGAATATAAAATTCCAAATTGAAAATGATTCAGCACCGTGTAATCTAAAAATTACATTTTAAACCAGTACATTATTGAACCAACCTACAGCCAATTTGTCATTGAGAAATGCAATTTTATCTTATTGTGATGAGCCTTTAGCGAGGTGTTGCATTCAATAAACTGTTATTAGCAGAAACAGCTCTGTTAATGTAAGCAAATTGCACCATTGAAACATTCAAAAGATTTGAGAATAAGCGGACGCAAGCCAAATTAGCAAAACTAGCGAAACTCAACAACATCATCGATAAACTAGAACAAATCTGACGGTGTACAACTTCAGCCAGAAGAAAATTCAAAGAAAGTGTCGATGACGCAACGGTTATCACTGAAAATGGACAATCGATATGAAACAGTCGATTGCAC
Source organism: Convolutriloba macropyga (assembly GCF_964194025.1). Lineage (NCBI taxonomy): Eukaryota > Metazoa > Xenacoelomorpha > Acoela > Convolutidae > Convolutriloba > Convolutriloba macropyga. Next base: position 31,072,588 of record NC_134473.1, read on the forward strand.
TTCAGATGGGGGTTGAAAAGTAAAATATCAATTTAAATTGAGATGCTTTGTAGCGACAGACCAAGGGCAATTTGTGATGACAAATGTCTGTCAGTATGGGATTGGACGGAGGAAAACCTTAATTGGATATTCTTCACAATGGAATCAGTGACTGGACACGGAAGGCTTTGGGAAACGTGTCCTTAGGAAACTATACACTATTTTAAATACCTCGCGGAAAGCTTGAAAACCTAAAGTTGTGACGAAAACAATCAGAAACATATTCAGCACAAACATGCATGATAATGACACATAAAGAGAGCTTTTGAGAGACAGTGTTGAAACTCAGAACGCGCACTAAGAACTGCGATAAATGTCGAAAGTGTCAACTCAACCGACAAGAAATTTGTCAAATAATTTTAACCAGCATAAAAGCCGTGAAAATCAATTCTCTAGTCACGAGAAAGTGTCGTACAGAAATCGTTTACTGTAGTCGGAATGATTTGCGGACCGAAATTAGGATATCAGTTGCTTCAAAATTGTTATATAACTCGCGGAGCGAAATCACTATTAAATTTGTGCTTTGAATATCCGTCTTACTGAGTTTCACTTTAGAGTGCTACTAGCGTTGCTAAGTTAGATTTATTTTGTAAACTAGTATTTCGCTTAGCGAAATGAGGCTTATTCTAATACTGTGAACTTGCCTGATTCGCGGGGCGAAATTCGGACTGAAAGAAAGGCAACTAAATTTGAATTCAGATTCGAGAAGAATGATTAAATTAAAACTATCAAATTGTGATCAGCAATTTGATCATAACTAAAACTGAAAAGTTGCGGCAAACAGAATTACTAGACAATATGAACAGACAATTATTTCACGAAAATATATAAACAAATTAACAAGCATGAGTGATGAAGATTTGATCTTCAGACAGGATTTGAACAAATTAGAACAAAAATAATGACAATGAACTAAATCAAGAATAAGTAAAATTAAAAGGATTTTGCACTACAAGATCAATGGCCCAGTGAATAATGATGAATACTATGTCAATTTTTCCCCCAGACAAAAATAAAAGAACGAAGTAGTTTATCAGGAAATTAATGAAATATGTGCTGGTTACTATAAATAATACTATAATGTTCATGAGAGTTTGATCAGAGTCGCTTTCATAGATCCGTTCCGCCTCGCCAACTGTCATTGATGTTTCTGGTCCTTCATAATTTGGAGAGACGTAGTATTGGGTCGGATATATTTGTACCGGCGAACAGGGGGCTACTGTATAATCGGACTCCACATTTTGAGTTTTGGCAGCTATTTTTTGAATCGTAGAGACAATTGATTTATTTTGTATTTGCTTTTGCTTAAATAATTGTCGACGTTTTTGACGTGAAGGATCCGAAATTGATGACGCGGTTGGCGGACATGTTTGTGTGGACGCTAAGTTTTCATCTGATTCGGTAATCGACGGGGAGGGTCGTTTTCTCCTCTGAGTCGGCTGTAAAGCTTTAGTAGCTTTAGTTGCTGCTTTTCTCTTGGGTCGCGTTGGTAGCTCCGCGATCACAATAGACGTATGAGGTAATTACATTGGCTGTGCAAAATCGAGTACGCTCTCTGTTGGTGGCTGTGGCGGTGCGGGTACCAGGTCTTTCTTCGCCTTTACTGGAATTCGTAATCGCAACGCTCTTGTCATATCTGAGTGAGTTGACCAGACTGCGCTCATGACATCGGCGATTTTCTTATGCTTCATTTTTTATTGCCCTCCAACTTGCGTCTCGCCTCTCTTGCATGCTGGTTTATTAGGTCCTCTGTGATCTTTCTTGACAGTATTTTTGGTCTTCTGTTTGCATAAATTTGCTTCGGTTTGTCTCTCTGCTTTCATTCCGAATTTAGTGAAAACAGAGTTTCTAGTTGTAACTTTACGTTTCTCCGGTTCCTTTATTACTGATTTGTATGCGTCTGTTTTGATTACCGATGATCCAGTCGCCAGAACCTCATAGAAACCGTCTAGTTTTTAATTTGATCTTTTGATTTTGGGTATTTTCTTCGCTAATTTTAATGTAAGCGAGGCCTCCGTTCTTGGTACTGCCAGACCAACATCGGGACGCGAGATTACACGAGATTCCTTTTCAGGATCTGCATTGCTCCTTCGAACTGCATCTTTGCTTAACCTGTCTCTGTTTATTTCTAGCTCGATGTCACTTCTTGCTTCTGTGTCCCAATGTTCTTCCGAACTCAGCTCTTCCCAACAGACTGTCTCCATGTGTAAATATTTATTCAAAAATGGTTTATATGTGAGACTACTTGGATCAGATTCGGTTGCAATATAACTTTGTGGAGTGTTCGCTTTTCTGTCAATGTGTGCTTCAAATTGTGAAGTATTAATAGTCTTTTGGTGACATATACGCAGTTGGTAAATTATAGAGTTTATCGATGCTTTCAAATCAAAGTGATTTCGCGCCGCCGTTTTAATACAAGCTAAGCGATTCTTGATTGTTTGAATCAGCCTTTCAAATAGTCCATTTGCTCTGTGGTCGTGTGTTGGAGCTTCAATTAGTGGTATAATATTTTGATTACAAAATGCTTTAATTTGTTGACCATTTTGGCACAGCGCTTGATCTAATCTAATTGAACGAGGTATTACGTGTAGCAAAACGTATTTTTGAATGAATTTCAAAATATTATCTGCATTTGCTCGATCAAATACCTCCGCTGTTGGAAATTTAGAAAATCGATCTATACATGCAAGAAAGTAAAATTCTTGATTTTTTTTATTATAGATTGGTCCACCAAAATCAATTTGAATTTCTTCATTGGGTACTTTGCTCAATTTTAGTGGTGCCCATTTTCTAGCAGGAACAATAGACTTTAAATTTTTACCAATTTTGATGCAAGGGTTACATTTTGCCGTTTTTGTGATGATGTCACGATGCATGTACGGACACCATGCATGTGTTGCCATGTCTGTCATCCACCAACTCCCTGGAAGTTTTGCATGTATCGCTTCCACATAAGCGTCTTTATTTGAGTTGGGGATGGCGATGTGATCGTCTATACACACGCATTCGTTTTTGACATGTAGGTCCTTCCAAAAACTATGAAAGTAAGGGCTTTTTTGTCGGCATCTATCCTCTTTTTATGTGACAACACAATCCCTGATCTCCTTGAGGATCGCATCCTTTGATGTGAGGCTCGTCATTAAGGTACTTGAAAATATTTTTGACAATGCAAAATTAAAGGTGTCCGTATATAAGTCTGTGTCTGTCCGTATCTGTGGTCGGCGAATTAACTGTTGTTTTGTCCATGTTTGGGGCCGATGGTGTTGCTGGCACTGAGGGAGCTGTGAATGGGCCTGCTTCATCTGCAAACCTTACTTTCGATGATGTTGAATGTTTCATTTGCATGAGGGTTTCGTCGACTGAGTTTGACATCATTAACACGTTTTGAAATCTGTTGGAGAGTCGTTGGAAATTTTTTAGATTTTTTTGATTGATTTGTGAATTGATTTAAGGCAAAAAGCGAGTGCATAATGTTTGATGTCTCAATTCGGGTATTAAAATTTGAGTTATTTGGTGCTAATTTGCTAATTGTATTATCATTTTCCGTAATCGCAGAATATTCTCGATTTCGCGGTGCAAATTCACTACATAATTTGTTATTGGAATGCGGAGAATTTGAGGCTTGTTTATAAGTGGATTTTGCGCCGCAAAATCAGTGTACTTCTATGCATTTAATAAAAATCGCGTGAGATATAGTCAACAAGTCCCATTTTTTATCCGGGCAGATCTATTGTAAAGTCGAAAGGTAAAAGTCTATCAACCCAGCGTGCTGGTCGACTATTATAAGATTTGTTAGCTCTTTTTCCTCTCATTTTTGAAAGCAAAATTCTTTGATCGGTGAATGGCTTACCATAGAGGTAATACTTGAAGTGTTCGATAGACCAAACAACACCCAATAATTCAAGCTCATTAATAGTATAAGAGATCTTCTACAGAATTTAAAAATCGTGATGCAAAAGCTACGGTGTGCCAACCGTTTGGAGTTCTTTACTCTAATGCACAACCCAAACCTTTACGAGAGGCATCGCATTTTATACGTGTTTCTAGATCGGGGTTAAAATGCTTGTTTTCCGTTGTTTCGGCAATCTTCGTTTTTATCAGCTTGAATTGTTCTTCATATTCATCTGTCCAGATAAATTTTGTACTTTTCTTAAGGAGAGGTCTAAGTGGAAAACACAATTCCGATAGATAAGGAATAAATTTTCCCAGATGATGTACTGATCCCGTAAAGGATCGTATTTTTTTGAGATTTGAGGATGGTGAATTTTTTCGTCTGCATCAGTTTTATTAGATAATGGTGTTATGCCAGTTTGAGTGATATTGTGACCGAGTTATTCGATTTTATCTTTTGCAAAATGGCATTTTGCGAGATTGAATCGAAGATTTTCTTGATCTAATTTTATTAAGCATTTTCGTACCAGATCGAGATGTTGTTCAAATCTGCCTCTATTTAATATTAGTATGTCATTCAGAAAACAGAATGTATTGGTTAGGCCGGCGAGTGTACAATCGATTGCTTTTTGAAATTCTGAAGTCATATCCGTTAGTACGTAAAATCCCGTTTTGAAGCAATAAGTGCCAGTCATCTCTCCGCTTACAAGAATAAAGTTACAATGGCGGGCCGCATCGCTATGTAAATTTAATTGGCTATAAGCGTACTGCAAATCAAGTGTCGCAAAATAAGCCGTTTCTTGCGTTGCGGTTGACAGTATTTGTGAAATTGTTTGAATTAGCGAATCTATATTTGGCATCTGGTACTTGTTTTTGTGAATAGCTTTATTCATTATTTTGGAGTCTAAGGCTATTTTGATTGATTGGTCTTTTTTGATTGTTATAACTATTGGTGATAAGAAAAACTGGTCAGAACAGTTTGTTAATATTTCTATATGTCCTTCATTTAACAATTTTTTGAGTTCTATCATTACTTTTGGCTGAAGATGGATCGGTACTTTTCTCCCTTTTTGGTGTGTGACACGATAGTTTCTGTGAAATTTTGAATTGACCGTATGATGTTTCGATTTTTCATTTGTTGGAATTTGTTCCCGAAGTTCTTTTGCCAAAGATTTTTTTATTGCACCAAAGGAGTTTCGATGTTGTTTATCTCTATGTTTGGACAAGGCTTTTGTGAAATAGTTGTTCCCAACTGATCAAAGAGATCACGCCCGAGAATGAGTCTAAAATCGTCCGCAACTACCGTGATTTCTGCTTTTGAATTTTACAATCATTACATCGAACTGATGTTTTTATGGTTCCAAGTGTTTCAACTATATATTTAGAACACGATTTTAGTTTGAGTGCTTTTTTCTCCGACCATTGTGCTTGCATGCAATTGCACATCATTTCCTTAGCAAGTGACATTTTAATAGTGCAACCACTACCAGAATCGAGGAGCAAATGGCAATCCGTATTTCCATTTTTTTGTCATGTTTTGCGGAGCAATTGGTGGTGTATTAATACTTTCTACCATCGCAACGTAAATATCGTCTGAAGAATCGTAATCAGATTTAAATTGTTCATTATAGTTTATATAATTAACATTTTTTCATTCTCGATTGTGTATTTTGCTCTGTAGTTTTAGAAGTTTCTACATTATTGATGCGATTATCTTGACGAGAGTTTCGTGTTTTATTTAATTTTTTGCGGCATACCTTTGCAAAATGATTGAGTAGACCACAATGATTGCTTTTCTTACCCAAAGCAGGGCAAACCTGACGATAGGTTGTAGTCCAAGTTTGACTACAACCTCTACACTGGCCAATTGCTGCTCGACTGACTGTAACTCTGCCTGATTGATTTCCGCGTGTATTCGCGCTACAAAAACTATTGAAGGATTGTATCGCGTTAATTGCACTGCTAGTTGCGTTGTTAGTGTTGTTTGATGAGATCCGTTGTTGATTTTGATGACCCATCTCCACATTGACAGCTATACTGAGGGCTCTTTCTGGGTCTCCTTTGTCACGGAGGAGTTCACGCTAAACATCGTTTTCCAACATATTTGTGATGAAGATGTCTCTGATTATTACCTCTTCTCGATTTTCGAAATCACAATTTTCCGCTAATTCTTTCAAAATGCTGTAAAATTGTTCTTCAGTTTCACCCTTTCTCTGTTTTCTTGAGAAGAAGACATAGCGATCAAAAGTGATATTTCTGGGTCGTAAGAAAGCTATCTCCATCATCTCACAAAGTTTGAGGGTAGTGAGATCGTAGATGTTATCATGCGGAAATTTTTGTGTTAGGAGACTTCTTCCTTCCGTTCCAATACTGAGATACATGAGTGAAACACTCTTTTGGTCGCATAGAGGCCATGGTCTTTCACCATACAAAACGTTTTCCTCCGTAATTTTGTTGGCATTTCATTTCCCATTGGAGCCTCGATTGATTATTCCGGATTTGTCGGTCTCTTTCCGTTTCTTTTGCTGCATCTTCGGTGGCCAATTCATATTTCGGCTCGACCGGTAGTCGTACATTTGTTGGCTTTGGTTGGAGGAGCGTGTTCAGCGTGATATTCTCTCTTGCAAGGATTGCTAGTTTTACTTGAATGCGGCACTTCTCCCAACGTATTGGAGGATCTGATGTAGGGCGTTACCAAAATGGCTCTATAGAAAGCGGGGTCTTCCGGGATTCGTGAGCTGACTGCGCCATGTCGCACAGAAATCGTTTACTGTAGTCGGAATGATTTGCGGAGCAAAATTAGGATATTCACTACTAAATTTGTGCTTCGAATATCCGCCCTACTGAGTTTCACTTTAGAGTGCTACTAGCGTCGCTAAGTTAGCTTTAACTTGTAAACTAGTATTTCGCTTAGCGAAATGAGGCTTATTCTAATACTGTGAATTTGCGTGATTCGCGGGGCGAATTTCGGATTGAAAGAAAGTCAATCAAATTTGAATTCAGATTCGAGAAGAATGATTAAACTAAAACTATCAAATTGTGATCAACAATTTGATCATAACTAAAATTGAAAAGTTGCGGCAAACAGAATTACTAGACAAGATGAACAGACAATTATTTCACGAAAATATATAAACAAATTAACAAGCATGAATGATGAAGATTTGATCTTCAGACAGGATTTGAACAAATTAGAACTAAAATAATGAAAATGAACAAAAGCAAGAATAAGTAAAATTAAAAGGATTTTGCACTACAAGATCAATGGCCCAGTGAATACAGATGAATACTATATCAGAGAAAGGGACAAGAAAAATCAGCCATTCAGACAAAGCGACAACCCCAGAGCAAACAACCAATGCAGAAATAGTGGAAGAATTTGATCAACAAACCACAGACAAACATTCTATGCAACTCTTAAGAAATGCAGCCAGTGCGGCCTATTGAAACACTTCGTAAATGTATGTCGTAGAAAACTAAATCAACAAGTGTAAAGAATTTCGTCTAATAGATTATTCTGGAATGAATCAATTATAAATAACTTAAACAACTTCAAAGAGCACTATTTTTCGAATTATAGTTATTTGACATCAACAAAAAAATGTGTTGCAAGGATTTCCAACCAGTCAGATAACCGTATGACACCACAAATTACGTAAGAAATTGGTGGACAATCAAAATACCAACTGCTGTTAATTTCGAGAGCTGAGTGGTCTGAAAGAAACTTAAACGAATTAAGAACGTTTTCAACCGAAACCGACGTACGTGGAAAAAAAAACAAATAGCCATGAAAAACGATGATTCGAAGTAAATCGTCTAATTTTTTGGTTGTACGCGGTTACGCGGTGGACTGCTATCTATTTTTGAAGAAACTTGTTCAAAATTTTTAGCAAGTTTATTTAGCAGCAACCACTATCAACGAAAACCATCAATTGCGCCGCAAATTGATGTCCAAATAAAGAAGAAACAGAAGGCAAAAATCAGATTTTAATTTTGTAAATTAGAAAATCAAAAAAAATCTTTTTAGCATGATTAACATTGCACATCGCCAAAAAGGACGCAATTTTCTGATACTTTTCTGTCATTTTGAAAAACTCTCAGCCCGTACAGACAGAAATTTTGTCTAGCCAATTGTAACCACAGTAAAATGATCAGTCAATCGTATAAACATGGGCTTGAAAAATACTTAATAAATTCATCCGAAGAAAACATCAATCGCATGACATGAAATTCCTCATTCAAACAACCCAGCAAAATTGAGATTTAATGCACCATAGAATATGGCATTTTTTACAGCACTGGACTTGCAATGAGCTTACAGCCAATTTAGCCCACATCCTGACATGTTCCGCATTTCGGCTTTATAAGCGGCAATGTGACTGGCGATAGCCATCTCATGAAAAGTTTTTATGGCTTACCCGATATGCCAGCCACGTTCCATAAAGTAATGGATTGCAACTTTATCGGCCTTGATAATACCTATTTTTGCCGACAAAACATAATAATAGTGAGCAATGGACAACTCGAAGAGATTAATAAATGACTAAAAAAAGAGTTTTAATAAGACTAGATGAGGACAATTTACGTGTCATTTTGCAAGTTCACCACTTTTCACAAACTGTTATCAAACCGTGAAAAATTAACCAAACGCAACACAAATGCGTAAATTACCAGCGAATTTGAATAAAATGAAATTCCTTCTCGGTTCTTTGCACCATTTGAAAAATTTCCCTCTATTTTCGAAATTTTGAATCACCTTAAACAATTTTTAAAAAGTCCATATTTATTTAAACAGATGAAAACGAACATTGAGATCTCTTGCAAAACAGAAAATATCTTCACATGAACATGAAATACTGACTTTTCTTGTTGTACCTTGTTAGATTGGGGCTCTGTATTGTGCGGTTGCGCACAATTTTCCCAATCTCGATCTTACTAACTTTAACAACAGAAAAAATTGCTCATTAAAAGCTTCAATTTAAAAGCAAGACGTTTCTTCCAGATGAAATAGGTTCAATGAAGTCACTCCAAGAACAACGCTAGCCAGACGCACAGTTTTGTCACGAATCATCTTTCTTTTATGTTCACAGTCACAGTAGGTTTAGAAACAAAAGGGTAATTGATTTGCTAGAGTCATTTTCAGACAAGAAAACGGAAGCAAATTTTTCCCATAAAAACGGTCAAAACAAGTGCAAAGTTTAGCCATATACTTCAAACTTCAAAGGCACTATCGAATATAACAATTCAACAAAGTCTTTAATTCGGCAATATGACAGTAGTGGAAAAAAAATGTAAAAACAAAAAAACTTCCCCTTTTTCGAATGTATATGATGCCGAATTCAATAATATCATCAACCCTCTAGAAGAATAACACAAATTTCAGAGATAAGTATTATGCAATTTTACATTAGTTTCTGTATTTGTTATTAAAATCATTAGCTCAATGCTAATTGAAATAGACCAGACTAGACCAAATATCATATTGCCGTCCGCATTGCATTTACAGAAGAAAAACAATACTAGTGAAAACTAAAAAAATATTGCGACCAATACTAAAATACGTTTTATGTTTTGAACATCGTTTAGGACGTTAAAATAGTCAATTGCGCATTCTTGTTCCTAAACAAAGGGGATTAAGCGTAGTGGAAAATCAGTTTTAACTGATAATTAACCCAAATTAACGAAGTTTTTATAAGGATTAGAAATCAGTTTTGTCATAGCTGAAAGCATTTGAATGAATTAATTAAATAAACCAATTAAGGAGTCAAAAGGACGCAAACAATCGAAACAGAAACGCAGTTAAGGTCCCGGACCACTCTAGCAGTGCAATTCATTGCTGATTCAGAGCAAAAACCATACTGGATTTTGTTCGGCCCATTGCTCTGTTCATGTCCCACTTTTAAATTTACAGTCTGGTTTTTGGAGGTCAATGAGTCATTAAACTGACTTGTTTCTGAGCATGAAAGTTTTCAGCCTCTGTTATCTGTCTGGGCATGACTAAGTTTATTCTTCCGTTTGCCTGTGTAACATTAATTGCCGGCTGACAATTATCTGCGCATAAAGGCGCCTATCAATATCAATTTACCCGCTTTTATTTGCCGTCTCAAGAGGCAATTAAATTTTCACTACTGCACTTGTTTGCACCTAATATAGAAACGTTCACTACTGTATTTATTTGCACTTAACAGAAACGAAACTAACGAGATCGAAATTGAATTCTGCTCATATTCATGCTCATTGACACACATGAAATGGAAACTAAATGCATCAAAATAGAATTAACTAATTGTTTTCGAAGTTCTATAAATGTTTTCGAAGTTCTATAAATGTTTTCGAACTTTTAAGTTTTTGAAATGTAACTGCTTCAAATAACGAAATGCACTTCAGAATATTCCCACTAATCACGGAGGTCGGTGCAGATCGGCGGAGGAGGTCGCTGAGTGAGGTCCGTGGCGGCGGGGTCGGTGGAGATCGTCGGAGGTCGGTGGCGGATAAACTTCAGAGTAATCTCACTATAATCACTGCAAACCCGCCAAAGAGAAAGCCGAAGTTTCCCAGTCTTCACAAACCGTTGCTCACCTTTTCCATATTGAAGATGATACAGAATAGCAAGGAAAAGGATGAAAGTCTATAATAAACACAGTAAAAACTAAAACAAAAATTCTTCAAACTATAAACAATGAAAACTGGATTTAACTTAATTTAAAGGAACAATGGAAGAATCCGACGACTCTAATTTCACCTTAAACTTCGACTTGAACTCCGACTTAAACTCCGACTTAAACTCCGACTTAATCTTCGACTCCGATTCTGATGACTCCGACTTCAACTTGTTATGCATACGTTCATGATGTCTTTTGAGATTAGATTTATAAATTGTCTTAAATTCGCACAGGAGGTTTTTTCAGTAGTTTGATACTTTTTTGATGGATTATGGCTACATGTCTGGCAGTTATGTTTTGCGCACGTGAAACGTAGTCAAAATACGCGCACTGAAAACGGTTTTCTCTTCTTTCACTGGCCACAACCTTCTCATACCTCGGCGACCGTCTTTTACGTTTATTCCTTTCACCATCGATCTTCCTCAATGTCAAAATTCCGTGGCAAGTTCTCGACTCCGTATCGCAATTGAAAACACTAGTTCTCTATCTTCCTATTCAATCACCGACTCATGCAGTTCAACGACAACTTCCATCCTTACAATAATCAAATTCAATCAACAGGTGTAAACAGTGGCAACAGGAAAACAAGTTTCAATCAGATCTGAAATACACAACATATAAAGACCATTGAGTCTACTATTCAAACACTGGAAAAGGATAAACATAAGTAGACTGATTAACACTGGGATTAACACCCTACGGGCAAAAGCCCGAAGCTTGAACTTCTTAAATATATACATTGGTGGATTCACATGTTTCAGGTGGAAACGGTGGAGGTCGTCGGAGGTCGGTGGAGGTCGGTGGCGGAATTCGTTGGCTGAGGTCGTTGGAGGTCGGTGGAGGTCGTTGTGCGAGTTAATTGTGGCGTAGTTTGATGTAGTGGTGTAGTTGTGGTGTAGTTAGTAGAAGTAGCTATAGAATAGATCGTGAGGGTATCGCCATTTTAAAATATTCATGCATGACATCGAGTTATTCGAAATTTCCAAAATTTGCTATGTACAGTCTTTCAGGTCTTTGTATGTACAGTCTGATGTGAAACATTCTGTGCACTTTTGTCCTATAATGTAAATTAGGCTGCGAAGAAGAAGGACAGACTGGGATGTTTCTTAATCGATTCTGGGCAGACTGGCAGAAGTATTTACGCTTCTATTTGTCTGGTTCAGTAATGGTTTCTATTGAAATTCAATGATGCAGCACTGAAACTCACTGTGACCAAGGTACGGGGTGCGAAACCTCAATTTTTATAGCTGAGGATCTTTTCAAGTTTTTGTCAAAAGATCTGACAGAAGGCTGAATCATAAGCTGCAAAAACATAATCGTACATAGATTACTATAAAAAACCATAGAAAACAGCGCTGTTGACCTAATTGGTGCTTACGGCCAACGAATTGGAATGCATATTAACAATTGGGCTCTGAAACTGTTGAATGGATTTGCGCTAAACATGTACAGAAATTGTTGTTGAGTTTCTCTCATACTGATTTTTTCACAACGTAATGAAAGCAACAAAAAAATCCTGTTCAATTCAAATCTATGCGAAAGTTTCCTTCTAAATTGGTTATTGTTTCTCAACCAATAGCTGTTAGGTTGCGAAAATCAAAAATGAAGGACTGTGCGGGATTGAAAAGTATTTGAACATCAAAGAAATTGTTTTAACTACAGAAAAATGTTGTTATATGAGTTTGATTCAATTTTCTGCAAATAGTACTTGTGAATAGTGTTAATGGTAATTGCAAACTGATAATTTTCACCATAATCAACAATTAGTATAGAAAGCAACATTTCTGCATTCAAAAAGCCTTCCCGGACCTAACGCCAAGTCAATTTCAGTACTGGGCAAGTCTAAATCCAAGTCTTTTGTCATTACTGATTCAGAACCATGATCATGTCACTTTTTACACTTGGCAGTCTAAATCCGAGTCTGATTTTAGACTTGGCAAGTCCAATCCAAGTCTGATTTTAGACTTGACAATTGAAAAAAACGTCTAAAATAGCCGAAAAAACGTCTAAAATAGCCGAAAAAAAAACGTCTAAAATAGCCGAAAAAACGTCTAAAATAGCCGGGGAAACGTCAAAAATAGCCGAAACCTAATTAAGACTTGGATTTAGACTTGCCTAGTACTGATGTAGACTTGGAGTTTGGTCCGGGTTAAGACTTTTTCTTTTCGATGTAAGTGACAATATCTTATTTGCTAGATACTTCACCGGTGGAGAAAGCCGTGGGAACTAGTGACTTGAGGCGTAGAAATTAATTAAGAGATTTTCAGAGATAATTATTATGCAATTTTACACTTGTTTCTGTATTTGTTATTAAAATCATTAGCTCAATGGTATTTGAAATGGACCAGACTAGACCAAATATCACATTGCCGTCCGCATTGCATTTACAGAAGAAAAACAACAATAGTGAAAACTAAAAAAAATTGCGAGCAATACTAAAATACGTTTTATGTTTTGAACATCATTTAGGACGTTAAAATAGTCAGTTGCGCATTCTTGTTCCTAAACAAAGGGGATTAAGCGTAGTGGAAAATCAGTTTTAACTGATATTTAACCCAAATTAACGAAGTTTTTATAAGGATTAGAAACCAGTTTTTGTCATAGCTGAAAGCATTTGAATAAATTAATTAAATAAACCAATTAAGGAGTCAAAAGGACGCAAACAATCGAAACAGAAACGCAGTTAAAAAAACGTCTAAAATAGCCGGGGAAACTTCAAAAATAGCCGAAACATAAATAAGACTTGGATTTAGACTTGCCTAGTACTGATGTAGACTTGGAGTTTGGTCCGGGTTAAGACTTTTTCTTTTCGATGTAAGTGACAATATCTTATTTGCTAGATACTTCACCGGTGGAGAAAGCCGTGGGAACTAGTGACTTTTGGCGTAGAAATTAATTAAGAAGTAATGTCAACATTTTTCACACTAGCCCCAAGAAAAATAAACCTGGAATCGATAGCCGATATATCCAATTTTGAAGAACATTTGAACTGAAGTCCCTTACTGTGACTAATTTCCACACACGCTTGTAAATATAATCTTGAAATATTGGTCGTGAAAAATAGTGGCAAAATCGAGTAACTGTACTTAAGAAGTCCGACATTGGCCGCCTAATACTGATTGTTTTTTTTAGGTGAATGCCAAACAGGGGAATTTTCAATTTATAGTTTTTGATTTCTACTCAGAAAATTCAAGTTCATGAATGTCACAACCAGGTAAAACGTTAAAGTTTTGTTATATTTTAGAATGTGTGCCGCCACATCATCACCGCCAGACGCATCTTACAATGGAACTGTTAATTTGTGAGTTTTGTTTCATAAATTTAGTCAAGAAAGGTGGATTTTGATTTGAGATCGACCATTTAGAATAGAACATTCAGAATTTTAGATTCATTCAAAAAATGAATGAAAAAAGTTGCTGGCAGTTATGTATTAGGTGTTTAGATTCTTAAAGTGCCCTGTCTGTAATAAGGCTGGCCTCCCTAGGCTGATAAAAAACATTGCATGATTTTTGCACTACTTCCGATTTGCATTTTGTTCTGAACGTCCCAATAAATAGTGTGAATTAAAAAGACAATAAAAAACGTTGACCACATGAGGGCTTTTTACACGGGCGAACTCCCTTGTCAAAGTCTTTTTGATGATAGGTAAAAATGTAATTCAAAAACAGCTGCGGAGTTAATTGTCAATGAAGATACTTTTACCATAACTGTTTCTTCATACGGTAAGCATAGGGTGCGCTGCTAAGTTTTTAATTATCCAAGGTCGAATAAGAATTATTAGGCACAAACTTTCAAGTTTTTGTTGATAATGAACTAGAGCTGCAGGCGCATTTGTGCACATTTTGTTTTAATCTATTTCATCAAACTCTATTTTGTTGTTGTTGATATGGCAGTATTTATCTGTATTAAAATAGACCCTTTTTAAGTAGTACAGGAAAAAACAACAGAGAAAATTAGAAAAAAAGTAAAAGTAAAGATTTCTAAGTTAAATACTCTCTGGTTTCTTAAGTTTATATTGGCGTAAATTGACTTAGATCTAGTTCTTTCTTGAAACATATGTTGAGACATATTCAAAAACAGTGATATTGACAAAAAGTTTTATTATCATTCATTTTAGAATGCTTTTTTGCTCCGTTCCAACAATTTATCGCAGCTTGCATTGTACTACTATGTAATGAGATTTAAAAAATTTGAATCTACACTGACAAAAAAATTAATATACGGGATATGAGAATTGTTGCCGTAACCACCGATCAATTAAAGCCAGAGTTAACGTCTCAGACCCAAACTACCTCTGATTAGAGCGACCTGAGTCACACATGGGGGTAAAGTGCAACCCAAATTACAGGGTCTGGAAAATGCTATATTCGCACGATGGTGTCGGGACAATTTATCCAATTCCATTTTCCCAAAGCCAATCTACGAATGCCATTATACCCAACCTGCCATTTTACCCAATGCCATTTTACCCAATTTACCCTATTATTAAGATTATCAGAACGACTATTTAGCCGCATATATAAAAAATGGCCCGTGAGGCTTGATATGAAATTATCACAACCGAAAATGGGATTAGCCGACTATATAATTAAGTGCCCGTGGGATTTGTAATGAAACTATTACAATCGAACATGGGATTATATTGTACACGTAAACATTTTACAATCAGATAATCGAACAATTAAAATCGTGTAATCGGATAATTGAACGAACAGATCATAGAGCATTGGGTAAGTTGGCATTGGAAAAATGGCATTGGGTATAATGGCATTGAGTATAATTGCATTGGGTAAAATGGAAGAAATGAGTAAATTGTCATGTAACCTCGCACGACAATTTGGACAATGGTCCCAAGAAAGTCTAACCAAAGACAAACGTCTACCAAAAACATAATGCTAGAGCAAAAGCAGATCATTTAATTTTACTACAATTTTTTAACACTGTTTTTGGTGACTCATTTGTAGATTTCCATGCACTTCAAATTATTTTTTTTGAAAAAAATTTCTTCAATTGGTTATCTCGTTACCTTAAAAAGATAGACCTCAACATATTCAAATTTCAGTTGAGTACTATAAGTTGGAATGTACTGAGAAATGGATGTGATCAGATGGCACAGTCTGGAGAATGGTCTGATCAAAGAAAGCACAAAAATTTGGATTGAACAAAAAAACTCAGAAAAAGCACAGAAAAATTAGACGCACGAAGGTCTGATCAGAGGCCGCTTTGGACTGGCATTGTTTAATCAGAGATGGCTGCGGTCACTCAAAGATCGCACTTTTTCTTGGTTTGCAAGAAAATCTATTCAGAGGTCATTTCGGTCAGGCACCCTCTGATCAGAGACCATAGTCTGGACTTAGTCTGATGAGAGGTTGCTTAGGTCTGGGGCCTTAATATAGGTGATTCACAAGTTCCTCTGTTTGCTCGGGAAAAGTATTTTCTGTAATGCTGAGCCAGTTTCTTCATTTATTTGTTTTATAGGAGATTTCGTCATCCTAACATGGAGACCAACTGCATGGTGGATGCTACAGGCCTAAACTCAGGTATATTTACAGTATGATCTGCCACATGTTGTATCAGTCTTTTCGCGTTCTCATGGACAAAAAAATAAAAAGATATTTTAAAAACTTTTTGGAATTCAGAAGCCAAGGGGCCGAACCACCTTTCATATCACCATTGATTTACAAACGCTGTGTAATATCGTGGGTAGTATGATATAACCCCAAACTGAACTTTGGAGAAGGAGGAAAATTCAAAAGCAGTTATAAAAGCCGGGCAATGATGAAAGAAATTAGAAACATCGGGTAGACCCGGTATTTTTTGTTTGCCTTCAAACCTTGCTCCATCTCCAAAAATATAACTATTTCGAACTTTTTAAAGTAATTTGCACCCCCAATGTAGAGGACATTGTTTTTGCTTCAGGAGAGACGAAGTGCTTCACTGGAACTTGCATTGGGGAGTGCATGACTGACGTAAAGGGAGAGTAAGTGTGTATATTACACGCACAAATTTGCCGGGGAATCATTCGCAAAAATTTACTGCAAAAACATTTTATTGACTTTTTTTACAAAATTTTCCAATAATTCATTTAAGTTGCGCTCTTCTTTAATAAACGTCGTTACAATGCTCTAATTTGTTATCAGAATGGAGCAGAGTTGCTGTAGAACTCAAAATTTGTGCTTTGACAATGTTTCCAGTAGCAGTAACTGTTAGGGTATTGGGATCCGTTTGCTCAATTCTTTTTTTTACCGAGTCTGGCCATCAAACTCTGTTTCAATTTCAACGAAAGGACAAATTATGCCCAGAAAATATTTCTTTAAAAAGTGAAGGAAATGCAACTTTTAGCTATATAAACTTGAATGGCCTACAAAGTTATGAAGCTATATCTTTAAAAAAACTCATCTACGACCTTATCGTTGTTTCTTTCGAGACTGTAATTCTATTTGGATGTCAGCCTTGAAACTAATTAACTGTACATAAGTGATTATAGCTTACAGGAAGGTGGGTGGGCAACTGCAATAAACGTTAATGCGGTTACTCTGAACTGAACCCCAGTGATTCGAATATTTTCATCAGAAAAGCTCATATAGGATATTTTGGTCGCGCAAAATTTTTTAAGTACTTAAAAATAATAATTCACGTGGCGTAATCTTTTCTCGTAGAAGATCTGCCATAAAGATTCTTATCAGCGATTAAGGTACTTATATACAACTTGTCTCACTTGTTATCTTGGAGTATCCTATCAGATGCTTAACAGATCTTGTAAGAGAAAATTGGCAAGTAAATAAGCTTCGCTCAGTAAATTGAGGTACAGTGGGACACCAACAAAAAGATTTTAATTGGAAAGATTCATTTTCTAGCAAATTGAGTTATAATAAAAATGACCTTTAATTTTAGTTTAATCATTACTCTGGGTGACAATGCTGGAGATGCGTGGCAATTCGATTGGGTGTCACTTGAGGTTGGCAACCAGAATTGGAAAACAAACCCTAGTTTGGCACCTATCACTTGTGAGCCTGTGTGTTCTACTACGATGTGGTTTCAGCCATATTCAAGCACATACGAAGTACTAGACGCTCTTTGAATTGAACAATATCTCTGCTTCTTTTTTATTCACCTGGTGAACAAAAACATTGCTGTCACTATCCTGTGTGAACAAATTAAGGCGTTATTTCACTGTTCATGATCTGCAAAGCCGAATAAGAGATAGGAGCTGCTTTAAACTTTTTGGATATCACCATAAAAACTAACAATTAATACATTATTTGATATTGATTCTTTTACCAAGTGAGTTTCGAAAACCTATAAAAGAGGCACTAATATGTGTTGGATCTTTTATCACGTCTACTTGTTATGTTCTCTCTTCTTCTATCAGAAGTATGTGCTTCTTTCCTCGATTCCACTTGTCTTTTGGCACCTGACGACTGAATGAGACATTAAAAGTAGGCTCTATAATACGCGTACGCACATAATGTTCTGACTGCAGGTCAAACACTTTTGGGGCGAACACCGCACTTAACTTTTCGAAACAAAATAAGGATCATTTTATATCAATTTATAGTTTGTAAAAATTATTTATAACCTCGTCCTCCTCTCAGCGGTTAGTATTTAAGCTCTCTCCTTTTTGACAATCCAAAAAGTTGGATTGTATTGGAGCACTCTCTTTTTTAAGATGTTTTCACACTTTTTTTCGATCAATTTGAGCTTTTGAAACGGGATAAAGAATTAAAGCTCGGCGGGCATTAAATTGCATCAGCTGTCTTTGGTAGGTTTCCAGATGCCTAATGTAATGAAATTGCTGTAAGGCCCAAAGTCAAGGTAAAAAGGTAAGTTTTCGCTGTTTTTAAGCTTCTATTGCATCTTTTTTTCTTTTGTTTTTTTTCTGCCAAATTTCTTTAATTTTTGCAACCAAGATAATCTTAAAGGTCGTTAATATTTAATATGGTTGTTATGCCAACTTCAGCACCAGAGTCAAATCATTTTTCGCCATATTTTTCTAGTTTTTTGAAAGATTTGTCATTTTCAGCTGTTCTCAATCATATAGGGCAAAACACTTTAAATGCCTACAAATATTTTAACGGAATGTTTTCACCAACACAGAAAAATTTTCGACAATTTGGGTTTTGCTAATTATTTGATAAATAATTGCTCTCAAACGAAGTTTGTTGCAATTATATTAGTCCTATCGGTCTTTTTTTAATGCGAATTTTTGCTTGACTGACTTATCGTCTGATCTATTTGACTTTTTGTCCTCAAAAACGGGATAAACCGTAGCGCTCAGCGGGCTTTAAGTTCTCATAGAGCGTTTCAGATCAAAAGTGTCTAAGTATGCGATTCACAGAAACTGTTTTGAGGACTTATAATTATGGTGTTAAGGGCGGCTCACAGAGGAGTAGTAAGTAACCAGTACAACCTGACTCACTGTTCAGCTCTTTTTCCCCCAACTTGTTCTATCATGCGCGCGGATTGAAAGCTCCGAAATTTGTTCCCTTTATGTTAGGATTATTGCCTGAATAATTCAATGACTTCCCTTAATTTCACTTTTAAATGGACAAGTACCTTCGTTGTTTATTGGGAAGATTTGGTGACTCACAGAAAACGAGAAACAAAACAACCGTAGTATTAAAAGACAGCTTGGAACTATGATTAGGCTTTGATTTTTAGAAAAAAATAGGAAAAAAAAATTAAATTAATAAAGCAAGGTTAAGAACAAACAATAAATTATCTTTAACAAACATCTTTAAAAAAAACTAAAGATGAAACATACGGTCACCGCAAAGTTTTATAAAGCAACCTATTTAAAATTGCTTCTCCGTCAGCATCCTGGACGTACATTTATTTGTGTTTTCTGGACATCTGGATGTTTCAGGAAAAGAGGAAAAGCACGAAAAGAAAAAGAAGTCTTTGTTACCCCCTATCAGAGCTGCTTTGTCACAAGAGGTTCGCGGACGGAGCAGTCACAGGTTCTATCTCCTCGCTGTTACTTCTTGAGACTCCCAAATGGGGTGGAGTTGGACAGCTATCCCTTATAGAGCTGTAGTTGTCAAACAAGCTCCTGCCCGGAGCAGTCGCAGGTTTTTGTATCTCCTCGTTGTTACTTCTTGAGACTCCCAATAGGGCTGAAGCTCGGCAGCTAGCTCTTCTTAGAGCTGTTATTGTCACCAGGAGCTCCTGCACAGAGCAATCGCAGGTTTTTGTTTCTCCTCGTCATTACTTCTTGAGACTCCCAACAGGGGAGGAGATCGGCATCGTCATAAATATTTAGCGCATGCTAGACAAGCGTAGACTCATTGCAGATGCCTCTCCCTCTGCTGCGGAATTGATATATGGGCAGTTTGAGAATGGTTTTTCTTGAGATCTGCCCCAAAATTTGCTATTTTGTCATCATCGAATCCTACCTGAGAAGTTTGCCAGAACCAAGGATCACGTGGAGAATGGGTTTATTCCATCTCACTATCCAATTGTTCAGTTGAATCTCTCGTGGTTTCACATTCTTATCATCTCAATAAGGGGGCTTCGACGTTTTTCCAAAGGTTGTTTTCGCTTGTGGGCAGTTTTATAGTGACCATACGCGTATGAGCTGATAGTGTGATTCAGATAATTCCTCATCGGATTTCTTGTTTCACTTACATGCCTGAAACTATCATTATGAAGAGTCTTTTTCACATGTTTGCTCACTCTATTTGCACTTTTTCCGACTGTTTGAAAAGTTTTTACAGAGTAAGCTTTTGTTTTTAATGAATCACAATGTCAACATTTAGTTCATCCGACAGTTTTAGTGCACTTTTTTGTTCGACTAATTAAGTAAGTATTACTCGTCGGGGTAATCAGTCGAATCAACTGTACAAGATTTTGGTATAGGTCATTTGTCTCAAAATTATAATATAGACCATCAGTGTCGCGGTACACAACTCGTGCTTTTTTTTATCAAACGAAGGCCTGATTTCCTAATAATGGAAACTGTTAATGTGTATATTTCACAAATCCGTAATTTCAGCACCAAATAAATTGGGTTATTCCACCTGATCTCTTTCTGGCTAAGAGTGAAGCAGACACGGTTAAATCGAATACGGTGAACTTCTCAAAGTTGTACTAGTTGCAGTAAAATTTTGCTTTCTTCACGTTTTCAACAAACACCATCTTGTGTCGCCATCTCAAAGTTTGCATTCTCTTTCCGAAGCACGAATTGATCAACAATTTGAGAATTTCTTTTCAAATTTGCTTATGTCGGATTACTGTCGCAATTTTGTATTCTGTTCAATATAGCACTTCCTAAAGTCACTCCGGTTGAACTTCAGAGCCTTATGTAGTTTTGTTACTTGAAGTCCATCCCTGTTTGCAATAAAACTTTAGAACTGAATAATGACATACTAAAATTTGCTTTAACCGAAGCGTTTCGAGAAACTTTGGGATATGATTGGTCTGGTTTCCCAATTCTAATTGATACTGAGAAAGCATATCAGCATCAAAATTTAACTTTTCAGCAGCCAGAGAAAAAAAATCATTGTGACTGTTGTGTAACATACCGGGATACACCATATTCACCATCACAAATTACCCAACATGAATTTCCTCGAGCGTTTGAATAATCTCGTCCAAACTGATGTTTGACCATTGAAACCCTCCAGTTGTTTGTTTTTTCATCATTTTTCCACCGTATAAGTTAAAGATATCAAGAAAAAGTTCTGATGAACCCTGTTTTTTAATCAAAGTCATCCAATTACTTGTTAGCTTTCATGTACCGCTTTTCACCAATTCCCTTCAGGCCTCTTCTCTCGCAAAACAACAATATAACTATATCAGAGAGCAAGTTCAATTGTTTTCAGCATTGCATCCAATGAAATATTGATTGCACTATAGTAATGACAGGTATTCAATCCATATACCTATCAGTCTCCTGCATTTTTCAAACGCATCAGACAGAAAAATGACATAAGTTGTGAGATACAACGTGAGATAATCAGAAAAATTTGTGCATCCTAGCAAATTCGAAAAATAGTTTGCATGCTGAGAATTTTCCTAAGACACATCATTTAGGCCATACAGTGAATTTCAATGAATTCTAATAGATGATTAGCGTTATATTTGCTGAGGATGTGGAAGAAAATTGGTGTAAAGGTCTGTGTATGAAGCTTAAGGTTGCCACTGTTACCTGCAACTCCATAAATTTCACCGGTAACGTGATCATGAAGGATAACTTTTTCTTCGTTCAATTGTTTTCTGACAAATAACGCATCTTGTGCTCTGATCAATCAATTGCGCGCGCTCGTCATAAGTTATGAGACGTCTTATGAGACGCTTTCTCTTATGAGACGTCTATGCTTCTGTTTTCACTCTGAAATTGATTGGGCGTTCTCTCTGAGCCCCCGAAACATGATTTGGATGCGTTTCTCACCTTCAAATCTATAATAATCACTTCCACGTTTTTTATCAACAGAACAAAAACCTTTTGCGCAAGGTTTCTGTGTTTCTATGTTCAATTTACAACTCTGATGTGAATGCTGACAAGTTTCATGCTTTAAGCTGACGGCCTCTGTGTCAGCATAAACTACAGTTTTGTGCCAATTTGAAAATTCAATTGTTGAGTCGTCGGGGGACATAGTAAAATTAACAACTTAAAGCTTTTCACATAAGGTCAAATGTTTAACCTGTGAAATCCTGTCTTGAAAGCCATGAATGCAAAGTTCAAAAAATTTATAGTAAAGGTGTTCTTCAACACTGAATTAGCGGGCCATGAAGGCATGAAATTTTGTGGTCAAGCAGTAATGAGTTAGTGATCCGTCAGTTAGCAGTTGCAAAGGAACAACTGTTTGGGTTTCCTTTTTTGGACAAGTAAAGCGGTAAATTTTGTTCTTCTCTAAAACGAACTCGTTTACTCCAATTTTGTTTTGGTTTCCAAACTTTGAGACAATGCTTAAAGACATAGGGAAGTCAAGAGACCAACACTTTTAATTTTCTTGAAATATTTTAACTGCAAAATTATTGGCTCGAAAAAAAACAGCTGTTTGACTACAATCCGAGCAACTGGTTCGCAGTCGCTGAATGGGTGAGAATGAAATTTTTGATCAGAAAATTGTTTTTTATAATTTTTGTTTGTCTTCTAAAAACTGAGCTTCTATCAATTTTTTACATGTATCGAACTGTTTTCTGTTTGGTTACGTGTAAACCTCTATAAGGAAGCCAACACTTACCCGTCTGAACCACTTAATTTTCTTTTTTTTTGCAAGTGATCTTAAAGTCAGTTCTCTGGGAAAAATAGGATAGAAACGCCACTTTTCAGTCGAAAATGACCTGCAAGTGACTGGAATTCAGCTGATGAAACCTTAATTGATATAATAACGAAAATTTGGGTAGTTTTTTTCCATTCTACCGTTTTATCTTCCAAAAAGTTTAGTATAAGGAGCAAAAAAGTTGGCAACTGCTTTTTGTTCAAATCAATTGCAACAAATCGTTTCAAGAACATAAGATAAAATTTAATTTTATAAGACTCATATGGAGTCGGTTTTAAAAGAAATTTTTTATATCAGACCCAATTTTTCCGGAAAGCTTACAAACGACTGATCTGTAGTTTGATGAAGGACTCAAAATGAAAAATTTTATGGAGTGATTGTTTTTTGTAGTAGTCGTCATGTGCACTGAAAACTGTTGCTGTAAATCAATGTTTCTTTTCAAGATAATGTATGCTTTTCAATGATAATAATGTTTTTTATTTACTAAGTGACTAAAAATCCGATGTAATTAAATGCTTTAGGTTTCCAACTGAATTTGTTTCCAGAATATTTCTTTTTTTGCGTTCGAATTTCGAAAAAAAGTTTTAGGCAAATCAGTTACTATTAGTCAGATAGCTTAGCAATCAGTATTTAATTGGACAGAATAAAATTTTTGTCAATTTAGGTTGCTGTAAATTTTTTAATGCTTACAATACAAAAAATTGAAAAAAAAGTTATAAAAACAAAATTAGTTGCAATATGAAAAATGTCGACTAAACTTGAAAATTGATAAGTGATGCAGTGTGACCAAGGTGTTCAAAATGAGTTTTCTCATCAATCAATTGAGAACGTTTCAGAGAGAACTATCTTCTCTTTCTGTGCAATGCAAAACAAGGAAATCTGATTTTCTGCAGTTTTCGCAAAGGTCGAGACACATTGAGCGCATTGCTGCACAAATAATGTGGAGGTCTATGTAGTTCCACCGATTATTCTTTTTCCAGAAAGCAAGTGTTTTTGAGTTATCATTCATTGGTTGAAATTATCACAGTTTCCAATTAGGTTATAACGGAGCTCTTAAGTTTTCATAAAAGAACAGAAGCTACCCAATTGATTTCTGGTTTTTCTTTACTGATTGTTCAAACAGGTTAATTTCTCAAGTATTAGCTCCTCTGGCAATACATAGCAGATTTCTGTCATGCAGATTTTTATCATAACAATCCGTATTAAATTTTTCATTAAATTTCCTTTGCTTTTTGACACTTTTTTGGCACTGCTGAACATACCCATACAGAACGAAAAAATATATAAATTAAGTTGACAACCGCCGTTGGTTGAAGGCAGGAAACCATATCAAAAAAATATCAGGCTTGAACTTGTGTAATAAATATCACGCATGGTTCATGCATGATATTTGTACTCCAACTGAAATTTTAAAATTTTGTTGTTTCAAATTGGTAGAAAAGAAGTTATTACAAATGCATTGTCATTATGGTAACATTTTTGAAGTGGAATTAAAAAATGTACGTTGTAAAACTGATCACCACATCAGAGTAAGGGCTTTTTCAAGAAAAAGATCTGAATGTTCTTGTTTGTAATAATTATTGTTCTTGACTGAATAAAGTTTTTGTTTTTCTTTCATTCAAAAAAAATTTAGAGAAAATGTTTTTTACTTTTTCTTATAAATTATGAAATCCAATAAGAGCTGGTTTGCATCTACTGACTGCTGGAAACCTTTATTAATTGTTCTAGGTTGTTTTTGAAAAAAACAATCTCAACAAAAATACCTTGGTAGTTAGGTAATTTAAAAGACTTTTGCTCTAATTGTATCATCAACTTTTTTTTTGTTTTTAGATGGCATATTAATGAACTTTGGTACGTTTTTGCTCTCATAAAAATTTCACAATTGAAAGGACTCCAGGAAAAATTTTTGTTTTGTTTAAATATGAGTGAAATTCTCTAAAAATGCGCATAGCGCTTTTACCGGACTTTGAAAAAATTTTTCTTTTGAAACCATTATTTTTTATTTTAAATTTTTTTATGTTTAAGAAACCTTTTTAATGTGAAACTTTAACCTCTTGTAACTCATGGACACTTTTTAACGGTTTTTGAATATTTCTGTACAGTTTTAGTTATGTTGTAACGTCCTAACGGAATTTAGACAGCAATTTCAGTTGTAACAAACCCTCAACAGTGTATATAAAAGACTATTAAGGAGTTTTTATTGCTTTTTTGAGAACATGAATTCGGTCAAATGGGATGATATTTAGCCTGCAAAGGAAGTTGCGAGAAATAATTGCTATGTGTGAAGATCTTTTGACAATCTTGAAGGGGACGTATTCCGTTTTTTTCCGCCCATTAAAAACTATATGTTGTTATACAGGACGTAACTAAATTGAAAAATAGCACTCGCTCCTGGGGGGCGTAAAAATGTAAGCTTACTAAGGTGGAGGCGACACAGAATAGATTTCTTAATTGTTTTTGAGTTGTTTCGATAGTTTCTTGGTATATCTCATGTAAGAAAGTGTTGGTGTTCATCCTTTTTGCGCAGTTCTGATGAGAGAGACATATGACTTTACATTGAAACAAAAAAGCCCTTGGAGAATTTTAGGAGACTTAATTTTCGAAACCTAATTCTAAAAAATGCCTAATTTATTACCCAAGGATACTTCCGTTAACTAAACTATTTTGTAATTTTTGTGCCTTCAATAAGAAAAATCAGTTGACCTTTGATTACTCATATATAGTTTGTAAGAGCAAAATTGATACTTTTTTGGAGTAACTTTTTTCACTAATGGGAAACTTTTCTTTAAGAATTTTTTACAGGGACTTGTACATTAAGAGGAAAAAGCGATGAAAAATTGACCATTGATGACTCATATTTTATATATATATATATATATATATATATATAAATATATATATATATATATATATATAAAAATAAATATATATATATATATATATATATATATATATATAATTATATATATGATATGTGAGCAAAAATGATTTTTTTTAGGTAATTCTGTGTTAGTTTTCACTAATGGAATAAATTTTTCCTCAAAAAATTTTTTTCTAGGAGTTGTACATTAAGCGGAAAAAATGATGTCCAATTGATATTTGATGACTTATATGTATGTTATGTGATCGATATTATGTTTTTTAAAGTTGTTTTACGTTAGTTTTCACTAAAAAACAACTTTTCCTACAAAAGAATTTCTCTAGGACCAGTACACAAAGAGGGAAACAATGATTTTTGACGGCTCATATAAATGTTACGTGGGCAAAGTTGATGATATTTTTGCAATTTTTTGTTCGATTTTACTAACAACTTTGTAAAATTGATTTTTGACGGCTTTTTACCAACAATGATTTTTGACGACTCATATAAATGTTACGTGGGCAAAGTTGATGATATTTTTGTAATTTTTTGTTCGATTTTACTAACAACTTTTCTCCAAGAAGCTTTTCTCTGGGACTTATGCACTAGGAGGGAGAAAATGATGTACAATTGACCTTTGATGCCTCGTATGTATGTTATTCGAGCAAAATTGATGTTTTTGAAGTAGTTTTGTGTTAGTTTTCATTAATGGATCAACTTTTCCTGAAGAAATTTTTCTCTATCACTTATACATTAAGAGGAAAAATGATGTAAGACTGACCATTGAAAATTCATATACATGTTATGTGAGCAAATTTGAAATTTTTCTAATAGTTTTTTGTTTGTTTTTACTAATGTATCAATTTTTCTCTGAGACGTTTTTCTCTAGGACGCGCATTAGGAGGGAGAAAATTATACACAATTGACCTTTGATTACTCATGTATACGTTATGTAAGCAAAATTGATGTCTTTTTCATGTACCTTTGTGTTAGTTTTCATTAATGGAATAGCTTGTACATGGAACTTTTCTCCAGGATTTTTACATTAACAGGAGAAAATGATGTACAACTGACCTTTGATTACTCATGTATACGTTATGGAAGCAAAATTGATGTTTTTTTAATGTATCTTTGTGTTTGTTTTCTCTAACGGAACATCTTTTCCTCAGGAAAATTTTCTCTAGCTATTTTAAATTAAGGGGACAAAATTGATGTGCAAATGACCTTTGATGACTCATATATAAGCTATGTGAGCAAAATTGATGCGTTTTTAAAAAAGTTTTCTTTTAATTTTAACTGATGAAACAACTTTTTCCTGAAAAGAATTTCTCCAGGACTTGTACTTTAAGAGGAATAAAACGAGGTACAATTGATTTTTGATCACTCATATATATGTTATGTCAGCAAAATTGATGTTTTTCAAAGTAGTTTTCTGTTAGTTTTCACTAATGGACCAATTTTTCCCAAGAAGATTTTCTCTAATACTTGTACTTTCAGAGGAAAGAATGAAGTGCAATTGATCTTTGACGACTCTTTTATACGTTATATAAGCATGTGTGATTTTTTTAAAGTAGTTTTATGTTAGTTTTCACTAAAAGGAACAACTTTTCTTGAGGAGTTTTTTCTCTAGGACTTGTACATTTAAACAAAAATTGATGTACAATTGACCTTTGATGACTCTTATATACTTATTATGATCAAAATTTATGTTTTTTCAAGTAGTTTTGCGCTCGTTTTCACTAATGGAACAATTTTTCCCTTGAGAATTTATTCTCTAGGACTTGCATATTAAGAGGACAAAAATGACGTACAATTGACCTTTGAAGACTAATATATACGTTATGTGAGCAAAATTGATGTTTTTTAGTCTAGGACTTGTACTTTCATAGGCAAAAATGAAGTACAGTTGATCTTTGACGACTCTTATATGCGTTATATAAGCAATTTTGATGTTTTTAAAGTAGTTTTATGTTAATTATCACTAATGGAACAATTTTTCACTAAGAAGATTTTCTCTAGGACTTGTACCTTAAGAGGAAAAAAATGATGTTCATTTGATTTTTGATGACTAATGTATATGTTATGTGAGCAAAATTGATCTTTTTCAAATTAGTTTTCTGTTATATTTCTCTAATGGAAGAACTCTTCCTCAAGAATATTTTCTCTAGGACTTGTACTTTCAGAGGAAGGCATGAAGTACAATTGACTTTTGATGACTCTTATATACGTTTTATGAGCAATTGTGATGTTTTTTAAAGCAATTTTTTGCTAATTTTCACTAATGGAACAACTTTTCCCAGAGAAATTATTCTCTAGGACTTGTATATTAAGAGGACAAAAATGATGTGCAATTGACCTTTCATGACTATTGTATACGTTGTGTCAGCAAAAATAACATTTTTTAAAGTAGTTCGCTGTTAGTTTTTACTAATGGACATTTTTCCCTAAGAACAATATCGCTAGGACTTGTACTTTCAGAGGAAACATGAATCACAATTGACCTTTGATCATTTGATGACTTTTATATATACGTTATATAAGCAAAATTGATGATTTTTAGTGTAGTTTTATGTTAGTTTTCACTATTGGAACAATTTTTCATGAGAAAATTTTTCTCTAGGACTTTTACATTGAAACAAAAAAAAATGTTGTACAATCGACTTTTCCGAACTTTGACGACTCTTATATATTTATGTGATCAAAATTGATGTATTTTTAAGTAGTTTTTTGTTGCATTTCACTAAGGAAACAACCTTTCCTTGAGAAATTTTTCTCTGGGACTTGTATATTAGGAGGACAAAAATGATTTGCAATTGACCTTTGATAACTATTGTATAATATGTTTCAGTAAAAATAATTTTTTTTAAGTAGTTCTCTGTTAGTTTTCACTAATGGACAACTTTTCCCTAAAGAGACTTTCTCTAGGACTTGTAATTTTCTAGGAAAAATGAAGTACAATTGACCTTTGATCCTTTGATGACTCTTAAATACGCTATATAAGCAAATTTGATGACTTTGACTGTAGTTTTATGTTAGTTTTCACTATTGGAACAATTTTTCATGAGGACAATTTTCTCTAGGACTTGTACATTGAAACAAAAAAATGTTGTACAATTGACTTTTGATGACTCTTATATACTTTATGTGATCAAAATTGATGTTTTTTCAATTAGTTTTTTGTCAGTTTTTATTAATGGAACAATTTTTCCTAGAGAAATTATTCTCTAGGACTTGTATATTAGCAGGACCAAATGATGTACAATTGACCTTTCATGACTATTATATAGGTTATGTCAGCAAAATGATGTTTTCTAAAGAAGTTCTCTGTTAGATTTCGCTAATGGAACAACTTTGCCCTAGGAGGATTTTCTCTAGGACCTGTACTTTAAGAGGACAAAAAGATGTACAACTGAGCTTTGATGACTCTTAAATACGCTATATAAGCAAATTTGATGACTTTGACTGTAGTTTTAAGTTAGTTTTCACTATTGGAACAATTTTTCATGAGGACGTTTTTCTCTAGGACTTGTACATTGAAGCAAAATAATGTTGTTCAATTGTCCTTTTTAAACGTTTTTAAAAAAGTTTTCTGTTAATTTTAACTGATGAAACAACTTTTCCCTGAGAAGAATTTCTCCAGGACTTGTACTTTAAGAAGAATTAAACGATGTACAATTGATTTTTGATGACTCATATATATGTTATGTCAGCAAAATTGATGTTTTTCAAAGTAGTTTTCTGTTAGTTTTCACTAATGGACCAATTTTTCCCAAGAAGATTTTCTCTAATACTTGTACTTTCAGGGGAAAAAATGAAGTGCAATTGATCTTTGACGACTCTTTTATACGTTATAGAAGCATATGTGATTTTTTTAAAAGCATTTTTATGTTAGTTTTCACTAATAGGAACAACTTTTCTTGAGGAATTTTTTCTCTAGGACTTGTACATTTAAACAAAAATTGATGTACAATTGACCTTTGATGACTCTTATATACTTAATATGATCAAAATTTTTGCTTTTTAAAGTAGTTTTGCGCTCGTTTTCACTAATGGAACAAATTTTGCCTTGAGAAGTTATTCTCTAGGACTTGCATATTAAGAGGACAAAAATGACGTACAATTGACCTTTGAAGACTAATATATACGTTATGTGAGCAAAATTGATGTTTTTTAGTCTAGGACTTGTACTTTCATAGGAAAAAATGAAGTACAGCTGATCTTTGACGACTCTTATATGCCTTATATAAGCAATTTTGATGTTTTTAAAGTAGTTTTATGTTAATTATCACTAATGGAACAATTTCTCACTAAAAAGATTTTCTCTAGGACTTGTACTTTAAGAGGAAAAAAATGATGTTCATTTGATTTTTGATGACTAATGTATATGTTATGTGAGCAAAATTGATCTTTTTCAAAAAAATTTTCTGTTATATTTCTCTAATGGAAGAACTTTTCCTCAAGAATATTTTCTCTAGGACTTGTACTTTCAGAGGAAGGCATGAAGTACAATTGACTTTTGATGACCCTTATATACGTTTTATGATTAAATGTGATGTTTTTTAAAGCAATTTTTTGCTAGTTTTCACTAATGGAACAACTTTTCCTAGAGAAATTATTCTCCAGGACGTGTATATTAAGAGGACAAAAATTGTGCAATTGACTTTTCATGACTATTGTATACGTTGTGTCAGCAAAAATAACGTTTTTTAAAGTAGTTTGCTGTTAGTTTTCACTAATGGACATTTTTCCCTAAGAAGAATATCGCTAGGACTTGTACTTTCAGAGGAAAAATGAATCACAAATGACCTTTGATCCTTTGATGATTCTTATATACGTTATATAAGCAAAATTGATGATTTTTAATGTAGTTTTATGTTAGTTTTCACTATTGGAACAATTTTTCATGAGGAAATTTTTCTCTAGGACTTTTACATTGAAACAAAAAAATGTTGTACAAACGACTTTTCTGAACTTTGACGACTCTTATATATTTATGTGATCAAAACTGATGTATTTTTAAGTAGTTTTTTGTTGCATTTCACTAAGGAAACAACTTTTCCTTGAGAAATTTTTCTCTGGGACTTGTATATTAAGAGGAAAAAAATGATGTGCAATTGACCTTTGATAACTATTGTATAATATGTTTCAGGAAAAATAATGTTTTTTAAAGTAGTTCTCTGTTAGTTTTCACTAATGGACAACTTTTCCCTAAGGAGACTTTCTCTAGGACTTGTAATTTCCGAGGAAAAATGAAGTACAATTGACCATTGATCCTTTGATGACTCTTAAATACGCTATATAAGCAAATTTGATGACTTTGAGTGTAGTTTTATGTTAGTTTTCACTATTGGAACAATTTTTCGTGAGGAAATTTTTCTCTAGGACTTGTACATTGAAACAAAAAATTGTTGTACAATTGACTTTTGATGACTCTTATATACTTTATGTGATCAAAATTGATGTTTTTTCAATTAGTTTTTTGTCAGTTTTTATTAATGGAACAATTTTTCCTAGAGAAATTATTCTCTAGGACTTGTATATTAGCAGGAAAAAATGATGTACATTTGACCTTTCATGACTATTACATAGGTTATGTCAGCAAAAATGATGTTTTCTAAAGTAGTTCTCTGTTAGATTTCGCTAATGGAACAACTTTGCCCTGGGAGGATTTTCTCTAGGACCTGTATTTTAAGAGGACAAAATGATGTACAACTGAGCTTTGATGACTCTTATATACGTTATATAAGCAAATTTGATGATTTTTAGTGTAGTTTTATGTTAGTTTTTACTATGGGAACAATTCTTCATGAGGAAATTTTTCTCTAGGACTTGTACATTGAAGCAAAATAATGTTGTACAATTGACCTTTGATGACTCTTATATACTTTATGTGATCAAAATTGATGTTTTTCAAGTAATTTGTTGTTAGTTTTCACTAATGGAACAATTTTTCCTAGATTAATTATTCTCTAGGACTTGTATAATAGGAGGACAAACATGATAAACAGTTGACCTTTCATGACTATTTTATACGTTATGTCATCAAAAATGATATTTTATAAAGTAATTTTCTGTTAGTTATCACTCATGGAACAATTTTACCCTAAGAAGATTTTCTCTTGGACTTGTATATTAAGAGGATAAAAATGATGTACAATTGACCTTTCCTGACTATTATATACGTTTTGTCAGCAAAAATGATATTTTATAAAGTAGTTTTCTGTTAGTTATCACTCATGGAACAACTTTACCCTAAGAAGATTTTCTCTAGGACTTCTACTTTCAGAAGAAAAAATGAAGTACAATTGAACTTTGATTACTCTTGTATACGTTATATAAGCAAATTTGATGTTTTTTAAAGTGAGTTTTTGTTAGTTTTCACTAGAGGAACAATTTTTCCTAGAGAAATTCTTCTTTAGGATTTGTATATTAAGAGGACAAAACTGATGTACAATTGACCTTTCATGACCATTATATACGTTATGTCAGCAAAATTGATGTTTTTAAAGTAGTTCTCTGTTAGTTATCACTAATGGAACAACTTTCCCCTAAGAAGATTTTCTCTAAGACTTCTACCTTCAGAAGAAAAAATGAAGTACAATTGAACTTTGTTGACTGTTATATACGTTATAAATAAATTTGATGTTTTTTAAAGTAGTTTCATGTTAGTTTTCACTAATAGAACAACTCTTCCTGAGGAAATTTTTCACTACGACTAGTACAATCACACACAAAAAAAGATGTACAATTGACCTTTGATGACTCTTTTTTACTTGATTTGATCAAAATTGATGTTTATTCAAGTAGTTTTTTGTTAGTTTTCACTAATGGCATAACTATTCTAGAGAAAATATTCTCTTGGACTTGTATATTAAGAGGACAAAAATGAGGTACAATTGACTTTTGATGACTAATATATACGTTTTGAGAGCAAAATTGATGTTTATTTAAGTAGTTCCCTGTTAGTTTTCACTAATGGAACAACTTTTCCCGAAGAAGATTTTATCTGGGACCTTTGATGACTACCAAAAACGTTATATAAGCAATATTGTTGTTTTTTGAAGTAATTTTTTGTTAGTTTTCACTAAGTGAACAGTTTTCCCAGTGAAATTATTCTCTAGGACTTGTATTTTGAGAAGACATAATTGATTTACAATTGACCTTTGATGAATAATGTAGATGTGAGGTGAGCAAAATTGATAATTTTTAATGTTGTTATCTGTTATTTTTCACTAATGGAACAATTTTTTCCAAAGAAAATTTTCTCTAGGACTTCTACTTTAAGAGGACAAAAATGAATTGATCTTTGATTACTCTTGTATACGTTATGTGAGCAAAATTTATATTTTTAGAGTAACTTCGTGTTAGTTTTCATTAATGGAATATTTTTTCCGTAAGAAATTTTTCTCTTAAACTTGTACATTAAGAGGAAAAATGATGTAAAACTGACATTGAGATTCATATACCTGTTGATTGAGCAAAGTTGATAGTTTTTCAAAATAATTTTTTGTAATTTTTCACTAATGGATCAACTTTTCTCTAAGAAGCTTTTCTCTGGGACTTGCGCATTAGGATGGACAAAATTATACACAATTGACTTTTGATTACTCATGTATACGGTATGTAAGCGAAATTGATGTTTTTTTAATGTATCTTGTTGTTAGTTTTTACTAATGGAACAACTTGTACATGGAAATTTTTCTCTAGGATTTTTACATTATCAGGAGAAAATGATGTTCATATGACCTTTGATTACTCATATGTTTAATTGAAGTTTTTAAAAATAGATTTCTGTTAGTTTTCACTGATGAAAAAACTTTTCCTTATGAAGAGATTTTCTCCTGGAATTGTACTAAGAGAGGAAAAATGAAGTACATCTGATATTTGATGACTCTCATTTATGTTATATAACCAAATTTGATGTTTTTAAAGTAGTTTTATGTTAATTTTCACTAATAGTACAACTTTCCCGGAGGAAATTTTTCACTACTACTTGTACATTTAAACAAAAAAAATGTACATTTGATCTTTGATGACTCTTACTTACTTTATGTGATCAAAATTGATGTTTATTCAAGTAGTTTTTTGCTAGTTTTCAGTAATGGCACAATTTTTCCCAGAGAAATTATTCTCTAGGATTTGTATATTAAGAGGACGAAAATGATATACAATTGATTTTTGATGACTAAAATATACGTTGTGAGAGCAAAATTGATGTTTTTAAAGTAGTTCTCTGTTAGTTTTCACAAATGGAACAACGTTTCCCTAAAAAGTTTTTTTTCTAGGACTTGTACTTAAAAAGGAAAAAAAAGATGCACAATTGAGTTTTGATGACTCATATATATGTTATGTGAGCAAGACTTATGTTGCTCAAAACAGTTTTCTTTTTGTTTTCACTAATGGAACAACTTTTCCCGAAGAAGATTTTCTCTGACACTAGTGCTTTCAGAGGAAAAAATGAAGTACAATTGACCTTTGATGACTCTTATATACGTTATATAAGCAAAATTGTTGTTTTTGAAGTATTTTTTGTTAGTTTTCACTAATGGAACAACTTTTCCTCGAGAAAAATATTCTCAAGGACTTGTATTTTAAGAGGACAAAACTGATGATAAATTGACCTCTGATGACTAATGTAGACGTTATGTGAGCAAATTTGATGTTTTTATTGTATTTCTTTGTTAGTTTTCACTATTGGAACAACTTTTCTCTAAGAAAATTTTCTCTAGTTTTTCTACTTTGAGAGGAAAGAAAGATGTAAAACTGACATTTGACGACTCATTAATGTGTTATTTGAGCAAAACTGGTGTTTTTTAAAGTAGTTATCTGTTAGTTTTAACTAATGCAACAATTTTTCCCCAAGAAGATTTTCTCTAGGGCTTTTACTTTCAAAGAAAAAAAATGAAGCACAATTGATCTTTGATGACTCTTATATACGTTATATGAGCAAAACTGATGTTTTTAAAGTAATTTTGTATTATTTTTCACTAATAGAATAACTTTTCCGTAAGAAATTTTTCTCTTAAACTTGTACATTAAGAGGAAAATTGATGTGAAACTGACCTTCGAAGACTCATATGCATGCTGTGTGAGCAAAGTTGATAGTCTTTTAAAAAAAATTTTTGTTATTTTCTACTAATTGATCATCTTTTCTCTAGGAAGTTTTTCTCTGGGACTTGCGCATTAGGAGGGACAAAATTTGTTACAATTGACCTTTGATTACTCATGCTTACGTTATGTAAGCAAAATTGATGTTTTTTAATGCATCATTGTGTTAGTTTTACCAAAGGAATAACTTGTACATAAGAAATTTTTCACTAGGACTTGTACATTAACAGGAGAAAATGATGTACAATTGACTTTTGATGACTCATATGTTGTTATGTCAGCAAAATTGATGTTTTTTGAAGTAGTTTTCTGTTAGTTTTCACTAAGGAAACAAGTTTTCCCTATGAAGTAATTTTCTCCTGGAATTGTACTTTGAGAGGACACAATGAAGTACAGCTGATATTTGATGACTCTCATATACGTTATGTAACCAAATTTGATGTTTTAAATAAAGTAGTTTTGTGTTAATGTTTGTTAATGGAACAAATTTTTCTCGCGAAATTTTGATCTAGGACTTGTTTACTAAGAAAGAGAAAATGATATACAATTTGATGACTTATATACATGTTATGTGAAAAAAATTGAATTGTTTTTTAAAGTAGTTTTGTAATAGTTTTCACTAGTGGAACAATTTTTCTAAATAATAACTTTCTCAGGGACTAGTACACGTGGCGGGAAAAACGATGCACAATCGACCTGTGATACCTCATATGTATGTTAGGCGAGCAAAATTGATGTGTTTTAATGCATCATTGTGTTAGTTTTACCAAAAGGAATAACTTGTACATAAGAAATTTTTCACTAGGACTTGTACATTAACAGGAGAAAATGATGTTCAATTGACTTTTGATGACTCATATGTTGTTATGTCAGCAAAATTGATGTTTTTTGAAGTAGTTTTCTGTTAGTTTTCACTAAGGAAACAAGTTTTCCCTATGAAGTAATTTTCTCCTGGAATTGTACTTTGAGAGGACACAATGAAGTACAGCTGATATTTGATGACTCTCATATACGTTATGTAACCAAATTTGATGTTTTAAATAAAGTAGTTTTGTGTTAATGTTTGTTAATGGAACAAATTTTTCTCGCGAAATTTTGATCTAGGACTTGTTTACTAAGAAAGAGAAAATGATATACAATTTGATGACTTATATACATGTTATGTGAAAAAAATTGAACTGTTTTTTAAAGTAGTTTTGTAATAGTTTTCACTAGTGGAACAATTTTTCTAAATAATAACTTTCTCAGGGACTAGTACACGTGGCGGGAAAAACGATGCACAATCGACCTGTGATACCTCATATGTATGTTAGGCGAGCAAAATTGATGTGTTTTAATTAGTTCTGTGTTAGTTTTCACTAATGAGGTAACTTTTCCGTAAGAAACTTTTTTACAAAACTGGTAACTTAAGAGGTAAAATGATGTAAAACTGACATTTAAAGACCCATATACTTGTTTTGTGAGCAAAGTTGATATTTTTTGAAATGATTTTTTATTATTTTACAATAATGGATCAACTTTTCTCTAAGAAGTGGTTCTCTGGGACTTGTGCATTAGGAAGGAAAAAATTATTTACAATTGACATTTCACTCATGTACACGGTATGTAAGCGAAATTGAGGTTTTTTTAATGTATCTTGTTGTTAGTTTTTACTAATGGAACAACTTGTACATGGAAATTTTTCTCTAGGATTTTTACATTATCAGGAGAAAATGATGTTCATATGACCTTTGATGACTCATTTGTTTTATTGAAATTTTTAAAAGTAGTTTTCTGTTAGGTTTCACTAATGAAAAAATTTTTCCTTATGAAGTGATTTTCTCCTGGAATTGTACTTTGAGAGGAAAAATGAAGTCCAACTGATATTTGATGACTCTCATATATGTTATACAACCAAATTTGATGTTTTTAAAGTTGTTTAATGTTAGTTTTCACTAATAGAACCATTTTTCCTGAGGAAATTTTCACTACTTTTTGTACATTTAAACAAAAAAAATGTACAATTGATATTTGATGATTCTTATTTAATTTATGTGATCAAAATTGATGTTTATTCAAGTAGTTTTTTGTTAGTTTTCAGTAATGGCACAACTTTTCCTAGAGAAATTATTCTCCAGGACTTGTATATTAAGAGGACGAAAATGAAATACAATTAACCTTTGATGACTAAAATATACGTTGTGATAGCAAAATTGATGTTTTTTAAAGTAGTTCTCTGTTAGTTTTCATTAATGGAACAACTTTTCCCTAAAAACGTTTTTTCTCGGACTTGTACTTTAAAAGGAAAAAAAAGATGTACAATTGAGTTTTGATGACTCATATATATGTTATGTGAGCGAGACTTATGTTGCTCAAAACAGTTTTCTTTTTGTTTTCACTAATGGAACAACTTTTCGCGAAGAAGATTTTCTCTGAGACTAGTGCTTTCAGAGGAAAAAAATGAAGTACAATTGACCTTTGATGACTCTTATATACGTTATATAAGCAATAATATTGTTTTTTGAAGTATTTTTTGTTAGTTTTCACTAATGGATCAACTTTTTCGCTAGAAATTATTCTCTAGGACTTGTATTTTAAGAGGACAAAACTGATGACAATTGACCTTTGGTTACTAATGTAGACGTTATGTGAGCAAATTTGAAGTTTTTTAATGTAGTTCTCTGTTAGTTTTCACTAATGGAACAACTTTTCCCTAAGAAGATTTTCTCTAAGACTTCTACTTTGAGAGGAAAAAAATGATGTAAAATTGACATTTGACGACTCATATATGTGTTATTTGAGCAAAACTGGTGTTTTTTAAAGTAGTTATCTGTTAGTTTTAACTAATGCAACGATTTTTCCCCAAGAAGATGTTCTCTAGGGCTTGTACTTTCAGAGAAAAAAATGATCTTTGATGACTCTCATATACGTTATATGAGCAAAACTGATGTTTTTAAAGTAATTTTGTGTTATTTTCACAAATAGTCTAACTTTTCCGTAAGAAATTTTTCTCTTAAACTTGTACATTAAGAGGAAAATTGATGTGAAACTGACCTTTGAAGACTCATATGCATGCTGTGTGAGCAAAGTTGATAGTTTTTCAAAATAATTGTTTTGTTGTTTTCTATTAATGGATCATCTTTTCTCTAGGAAGTTTTTTTCTGGGACTTGCGCATTAGGAGGGACAAATTTTGTTACAATTGACCTTTGATTACTCATGCATACTTTATGTAAGCAAAATTGATGTTTTTTAATGCATCATTGTGATAGTTTTACCGAAGGAATAACTTGTACATAAGAATTTTTTCACTAGGACTTGTACATTAACAGGAGAATATGATGTACAATTGACCTTTGATGACTCATATGTTGTTATGTCAGCAAAATTGATGTTTTTTGAAGTAGTTTTCTGTTAGTTTTCACTAAGGAAACAAGTTTTCCCTATGAAGTAATTTTCTCCTGGAATTGTAGTTTGAGAGGACAAAATGAAGTACAGCTGATAAATAAAGTAGTTTTGTGTTAATGTTTGTTAATGGAACAAATTTTCCTCACGAAATTTTGATCTAGGACTTGTTTACTAAGAAAGAGAAAATGATATACAATTTGATGACTTCTATATATGTTATGTGAAAAAAATTGAAATGTTTATTAAAGCAGTTTTGTATTAGTTTTCACTAGTGGAACAATTTTTCTAAATAGAACTTTCTCTAGGACTAGTACATGTGGCGGGAAAAATGATGCACAATTGACCTGTGATGCCTCATATGTATGTTAGGCGAGCAAAATTGATGTGTTTTAATTAGTTCTGTGTTAGTTTTCACTAATGAGGTAACTTTTCCGTAAGAAACTTTTTTACAAAACTGGTAACTTAAGAGGTAAAATGATGTAAAACTGACATTTGAAGACTCATATACTTGTTATGTGAGCAAAGTTGATATTTTTTGAAATGATTTTTTATTAGTTTACACTAATGGATCAACTTTTCTCTAAGAAGTGTTTCTCTGGGACTTGTGCATTAGGAAGGACAAAACTATGTACAATTGACATTTCACTCATGTATACGGTATGTAAGCAAAATTGATGTTTTTTTAATGTATCTTGTTGTTAGTTTTTAATAATGGAACAACTTGTACAGGGAAATTTTTCTCTAGGATTTTTACAATAACAGGAGAAATTGATGTTCAATTGAACTTTGATGACTAATATGTTTGATTGAAATTTAAAAAAGTAGTTTTCTGTTAGTTTTCACTGATGAAAAAACTTTTCCTTATGAAGTGATTTTCTCCTGGAATTGTACTTTGAGAGGAAAAATGAAGATGAACTGATATTTGATGACTCCCATATATGTTATACAACCAAATTTGATATTTTTAAAGTAGTTTTATGTTAGTTTTCACTAATAGAACCGTTTTTCCTGAGAAAATTTTTCACTAGTTTTTGTATATATAAACAAAAAAATGTACAATTGATCTTTGATGACTCTTATTTATTTTATGTGATCAAAAATGATGTTTATTCAAGTAGTTTTTTGTTAGTTTTCAATAATGGCACAACTTTTCCTAGAGAAAATATTCTCCAGGACTTGTATACCAAGAGGACAAAAATAATATACAATTTACCTTTGATGACCAAAATATACGTTGTGAGAGCAAATTTGATGTTTTTTAATGTAGTTCTCTGTTAGTTTTCACTAATGGAACAACTTTTCCCTAAGAAGATTTTCTCTAAGACTTCTACTTTGAGAGGAAAAAAATGATTGAAAATTGACATTTGACGACTCATATATTTGTTATTTGAGCAAAACTGGTTTTTTTAAAGTAGTTATCTGTTAGTTTTAACTAATGCAAGGATTTTCCAAGAAGATTATCTATAGGGCTTGTACTTTCAGAGAAAAAAAATGATCTTTGATGACTCTTATATACATTATATGAGCAAAACTGATGTTTTTAAAGTAATTTTTTGTTATTTTTCACAAATAGTCTAACTTTTCCGTAAGAAATTTTTCTCTTAAACTTAAGAGGAAAATTGATGTAAAACTAACCTTTGAAGACTCATAAGCATGTTGTGTGAGCAAAGTTGATAGTTTTTCAAAATAATTTTTCGTTATTTTTCACTAATGGATCAACTTTTCTCTAAGAAGTTTTTCTCTGGGACTTGCGCATTAGGAGGGGCAAATTTTGTTACAATTGATCTTTGATTACTCATGCATACTTTATGTAAGCAAAATTGATGTTTTTTAATGCATCATTGTGATAGTTTTACCGAAGGAATAACTTGTACATAAGAATTTTTTCACTAGGACTTGTACATTAACAGGAGAATATGATGTACAATTGACCTTTGATGACTCATATGTTGTTATGTCAGCAAAATTGATGTTTTTTGAAGTAGTTTTCTGTTAGTTTTCACAAAGGAAACAAGTTTTCCCTATGAAGTAATTTTCTCCTGGAATTGTACTTTGAGAGGACAAAATGAAGTACAGCTGATAAATAAAGTAGTTTTGTGTTAATGTTTGTTAATGGAACAAATTTTCCTCACGAAATTTTGATCTAGGACTTGTTTACTAAGAAAGAGAAAATGATATACAATTTGATGACTTCTATATATGTTATGTGAAAAAAATTGAAATGTTTATTAAAGCAGTTTTGTATTAGTTTTCACTAGTGGAACAATTTTTCTAAATATAACTTTCTCTAGGACTAGTACATGTGGCGGGAAAAATGATGCACAATTGACCTGTGATGCCTCATATGTATGTTAGGCGAGCAAAATTGATGTGTTTTAATTAGTTCTGTGTTAGTTTTCACTAATGAGGTAACTTTTCCGTAAGAAACTTTTTTACAAAACTGGTAACTTAAGAGGTAAAATGATGTAAAACTGACATTTAAAGACTCATATACTTGTTATGTGAGCAAAGTTGATATTTTTTGAAATGATTTTTTATTAGTTTACACTAATGGATCAACTTTTCTCTAAGAAGTGTTTCTCTGGGACTTGTGCATTAGGAAGGACAAAACTATGTACAATTGACATTTCACTCATGTATACGGTATGTAAGCAAAATTGATGTTTTTTAATGTATCTTGTTGTTAGTTTTTAATAATGGAACAACTTGTACAGGGAAATTTTTCTCTAGGATTTTTACAATAACAGGAGAAATTGATGTTCAATTGAACTTTGATGACTCATATGTTTGATTGAAATTTAAAAAAGTAGTTTTCTGTTAGTTTTCACTGATGAAAAAACTTTTCCTTATGAAGTGATTTTCTCCTGGAATTGTACTTTGAGAGGAAAAATGAAGATGAACTGATATTTGATGACTCCCATATATGTTATACAACCAAATTTGATGTTTTTAAAGTAGTTTTATGTTAGTTTTCACTAATAGAACCGTTTTTCCTGAGAAAATTTTTCACTAGTTTTTGTATATATAAACAAAAAAATGTACAATTGATCTTTGATGACTCTTATTTATTTTATGTGATCAAAAATGATGTTTATTCAAGTAGTTTTTTGTTAGTTTTCAATAATGGCACAACTTTTCCTAGAGAAAATATTCTCCAGGACTTGTATACCAAGAGGACAAAAATAATATACAATTTACCTTTGATGAACAAAATATACGTTGTGAGAGCAAATTTGATGTTTTTTAATGTAGTTCTCTGTTAGTTTTCACTAATGGAACAACTTTTCCCTAAGAAGATTTTCTCTAAGACTTCTACTTTGAGAGGAAAAAAATGATTGAAAATTGACATTTGACGACTCATATATTTGTTATTTGAGCAAAACTGGTTTTTTTAAAGTAGTTATCTGTTAGTTTTAACTAATGCAAGGATTTTCCCCCAAGAAGATTATCTATAGGGCTTGTACTTTCAGAGAAAAAAAATGATCTTTGATGACTCTTATATACATTATATGAGCAAAACTGATGTTTTTAAAGTAATTTTTTGTTATTTTTCACAAATAGTCTAACTTTTCCGTAAGAAATTTTTCTCTTAAACTTAAGAGGAAAATTGATGTAAAACTAACCTTTGAAGACTCATAAGCATGTTGTGTGAGCAAAGTTGATAGTTTTTCAAAATAATTTTTCGTTATTTTTCACTAATGGATCAACTTTTCTCTAAGAAGTTTTTCTCTGGGACTTGCGCATTAGGAGGGGCAAATTTTGTTACAATTGATCTTTGATTACCCATGTATACGTTATGTAAGCAAAATTGATGTTTTTTTAATGCATCTTTGTGTTAGTTTTCACTAATGGAATAACTTATACATAGGAAATTTTTCACCAGGACTTGTACATTAACAGGAGAAAATGATGTACAATTGACCTTTGATGACTCATATGTTTTTATGTCAGCAAAATTGATGTTTTTTGAAGTAGTTTTGTATTAGTTTTCACTAGTGGAACAATTTTCCTGAAAAAAACACTTTCTCTACGACTAGTACGTGTGGCGGGAAAAATTATGCACAATGGACCTGTGATGCCTCATATGTATATTAGGCGAGCAAAATTTATGATTTTAATTAGTTTTGTGTTATTTTTCAGAAATTGGAGTAACTTTTCCGAAAGAAATTTTTTTTCCAAAACTGGTAAATTAAGAGGAAAAATGATGTAAAATTGACATTTGACGACTCATATATGTGTTATTTGAGCAAAACTAGTGTTTTTTAAATTAGTCATCTGTAAGTTTTAACTAATGCAACAATTTTTCCCCAAGAAGATTTTCTCTAAGGCTTGTACTTTCAGAGAAAAAAATGAAGCACAATTGATCCTTGATGACTCTTATATACGTTGTATGAGCAAAACTGATGTTTTTAAAGTAATTTTGTGTTATTTTTCACTAATAGAATAACTTTTCCGTAAGATATTTTTCTCTTAAACTTGTACATTAAGAGGAAAATTGATGTAAAACTGACCTTTGAAGACTCATATGCATGCTGTGTGAGCAAAATTGATAATTTTTCAAAATAATTCACTAATGGATCAACTTTTCTCTAAGAAGTTTTTCTCTGCGCATTAGGAGGGACAAAATTTGTTAAAATTGACCTTTGATTACTCATGTATACGTTATCTAAGCAAAATTGATGTTTTTTTAATGCACCTTTGTGTTAGTTTTCACTCATGGAATAACTTGTACGTAGGAAATTTTTCACTAGGACTTGTACATTAACAGAGAAAATGATGTACAATTGACATTTGGTGACTCATATTTTTTTTGTCAGCAAAATTGATGTTTTTTGAAGTAGTTTTCTTTTAGTTTTCACTAAGGAAACAAGTTCTGCTTATGAAGCGATTTTCTCCTGGAATTGTACTTTGAGAGGGAAAAATGAAGTACAGCCGATATTTGTTGACTCTCATATACGTTATGTAACCAAATTTGATGTTTTTAAATAATGTAGTTTTGTGTTAATGTTTGTTAATGGAACAAATTTTCCTAACGAAATTTTGATCTAGGACTTGTTTACTAAGAAAAAGAAATTGATGTACAATTTGATGACTCATATATATGTTATGTGAAAAAGACTGATGTTTTTTAAAGTAGGTTTGTATTAGTTTTCACTAGTGGAACAATTTTCTAAAAAAAAACTTTCTCTAGGACTAGTACATGTGGCGTGAAAAATGATGCACAACTGACCTGTGATGCCTCATATGTATGCTAGGCGAGCAAAATTGATGTCTACTAACTATTTTTGTGTTAGTTTTCACTAAAGAGTAACTTTTCCATAAGAAATTATTTTCAAAACTGGTAAACTAAGCGGAAAAATGATGTAAAATTGACAATTAAAACTCATATACTTGTTAGGTGAGCAAAGTTGATATTTTTTGAAATGATTTTTTATTAGTTTACACTAATGGATCAACTTTTCTCTAAGAAGTGTTTCTCTGGGACTTGTGCATTAGGAAGGACAATATTATGTACAATTGACATTTCACTCATGTATACGGTATTTAAGCAAAATTGACGTTCTTTTAATGTATCTTGTTGTTAGTTTTTACTAATGGAACAACTTGTACATGGAATTTTTTCTCTAAGATTTTTACATTAACAGGAGAAAATGATTTACAATTGACATTTGATGACTCATATATTTTTTATGTGAGCAAAATTGATGTGTTTTAAAGGAGCTCTCTTTTAGCTCTCTTTATTGGAACAACTTTTCCCTAAAAAGATTTTCTCTAGGATTTTTACTTTTAGAAGGAAAAATGAAGTACAATTGAACTTTGATGACTCTTATTTACCTTATATAAGAAAGATTGATGTTTTTTAAAGCAATTTTTTGTTAGTTTTCACTAATGGAACAACTTTTCCTAGAGAAAATTATTCTCTAGGACTTGTTTATTAAGACGACAAAAATGATGTACAATTGACCTTTCATGACTATTGTGTGCGCTATGTCAGCAAAAATGAAATTTTTTGAAGTAGTTCTCTGTTAGTTATCACTATTGGAACAGCTTTTCCCTAAAAAGATTTTCTCTAGGACTTCTACTTTTAGAAGAAAAATGAAGTACAATTGAACTTTGATGACTCTTATATACTTTATTTAAGCAAGGTTGATGTTTTAAGCAATTTTTTGTTAGTTTTCACTATTGGAACAACTTTTCCTCGAGAAATTATTCTCTAGGACTTGTATTTTAAGAGGACAAAACTGATGTACAATTGACCTTTGATGACTAATGTAGACGTTATGTGAGCAAATTTGATGTTTTTTTTATGTAGTTCTCTGTTAGTTTTCACTAATGGGACAACTTTTCCCTAAGAAGATTTTCTCTAAGATTTTCTACTTTGAGAGGAAAAAAAAATGATTGAAAATTGACATTTGACGACTCATATATGTGTTATTTGAGCAAAACTGGTGTTTTTTAAAGTAGTTATCTGTTAGTTTTAACTAATGCAAGGATTTTTTCCCAAGAAGATTTTCTCTAGGGCTTGTACTTTCAGAGAAAAAAAATGATCTTTGATGACTCTTATATACGTTATATGAGCAAAACTGTTTTTAAAGTAATTTTGTGTTATTTTTCACA
Organism: Convolutriloba macropyga; assembly: GCF_964194025.1. Classification (NCBI taxonomy): domain Eukaryota; kingdom Metazoa; phylum Xenacoelomorpha; order Acoela; family Convolutidae; genus Convolutriloba; species Convolutriloba macropyga. The sequence continues at coordinate 31,117,378 of NC_134473.1, forward strand.
AATAGACTAACTGTTCCGTAAGAAATTTTTCTCTTAACCTTGTACATTAAGAGGAAAATTGATGTAAAACTAACCTTTGAAGACTCATAAGCATGTTGTGTGAGCAAAGTTGATAGTTTTTCAAAATAATTTTTCGTTGTTTTTCACTAATGGATCAACTTTTCTCTAAGAAGTTTTTCTCTGGGACTTGCGCATTAGGAGGGGCAAATTTTGTTACAATTGATCTTTGATTACCCATGTATACGTTATGTAAGCAAAATTGATGTTTTTTTAATGCATCTTTGTGTTAGTTTTCACTAATGGAATAACTTATACATAGGAAATTTTTCACCAGGACTTGTACATTAACAGGAGAAAATGATGTACAATTGACCTTTGATGACTCATATGTTTTTATGTCAGCAAAATTGATGTTTTTTGAAGTAGTTTTGTATTAGTTTTCACTAGTGGAACAATTTTCCTGAAAAAAACACTTTCTCTACGACTAGTACGTGTGGCGGGAAAAATGATGCACAATGGACCTGTGATGCCTCATATGTATATTAGGCGAGCAAAATTTATGATTTTAATTAGTTTTGTGTTATTTTTCAGAAATTGGAGTAACTTTTCCGAAAGAAATTTTTTTTCCAAAACTGGTAAATTAAGAGGAAAAATGATGTAAAATTGACATTTTACGACTCATATATGTGTTATTTGAGCAAAACTAGTGTTTTTTAAATTAGTCATCTGTAAGTTTTAACTAATGCAACAATTTTTCCCCAAGAAGATTTTCTCTAAGGCTTGTACTTTCAGAGAAAAAAATGAAGCACAATTGATCCTTGATGACTCTTATATACGTTATATGAGCAAAACTGATGTTTTTAAAGTAATTTTGTGTTATTTTTCACTAATAGAATAACTTTTCCTTAAGAAATTTTTCTCTTAAACTTGTACATTAAGAGGAAAATTGATGTAAAACTGACCTTTGAAGACTCATATGCATGCTGTGTGAGCAAAATTGATAATTTTTTCAAAATAATTCACTAATGGATCAACTTTTCTCTAAGAAGTTTTTCTCTGCGCATTAGGAGGGACAAAATTTGTTAAAATTGACCTTTGATTACTCATGTATACGTTATCTAAGCAAAATTGATGTTTTTTTAATGCACCTTTGTGTTAGTTTTCACTCATGGAATAACTTGTACGTAGGAAATTTTTCACTAGGACTTGTACATTAACAGAGGAAAATGATGTACAATTGACATTTGGTGACTCATATGTTTTTTTTGTCAGCAAAATTGATGTTTTTTGAAGTAGTTTTCTTTTAGTTTTCACTAAGGAAACAAGTTCTGCTTATGAAGCGATTTTCTCCTGGAATTGTACTTTGAGAGGGAAAAATGAAGTACAGCCGATATTTGTTGACTCTCATATACGTTATGTAACCAAATTTGATGTTTTTAAATAAAGTAGTTTTGTGTTAATGTTTGTTAATGGAACAAATTTTCCTAACAAA